>NC_062554.1:13852113-14155143 GCF_016906955.1 Phacochoerus africanus
GAGATATTTGACCAACTGAACACCCTACAAGGCTAATCTTCCTAAGAGATTTTGTTACTCTTGCCTTTCAGATTTATTCTATGACATGAGTCCTTTTGTCAATGGAAAAAGGACCAGACACCAGCTCAGATAATTCTTTCTTTAAAAATAATACTAGTGCTTGGACTATTATTAGTGGTTTTCAACCATCGCTACATATTAGGGTCATCCAGAGAGCTTTCAAAAATCCCAGTGTTCTGGCCATCCCATTGGCCAATCAAATCAGCGTTTCTAGGGGTGGAAACTACATATCAGTAACTCTTAAAACTTCCTGGTCATACCATCATACCAACGTGCAGCCCACGTTATAACTGCTCTTTAACTCAGTGCTTCTTAAAATGGAAAGTGCATATAGACTACTTGGGTGTTTCTGCAAATGCAGATTCTGCTTCAGTTCCTCTGGCGGGAGGTTGCTGAGATTCTGTATCTCTATTGATCTCAAAGGTATTATTTTTTGGCCACACTTATAGTTTGTGGAACTTCCTGGACCAGGAATTGAATCCACATCACAGCAGCGACCTGAGTCACTGCAGTGATGGTATCGAATGCTTACCCCACTGAGCCACATGAGGAGAACTCCAAGCTCAAAGGTGATATTAAAGCTGCAAACACACACATAGTTAAACTTTAAGTATCCAGGTGTTCACAGAAGCTAAGGCATCCCTTGCTTTCCCCAGTCCTCCTGAACAAAAGATGGGGTGACATCTACCTGAAGAACAGGTGCAGCTGGAAGCACAGCAGTGACTTGGCTCCAGGCTCCAGGAGCTTCCGGGGACCTCAGGGCCCCAGGGATCCCACACATTTCTGGGGTGGAGCTGATAAGAAACGTGACTCCCTTGAATCAAGGAATCAAGGGAATTAAGATAGATTCCTCAGAATCAGGACAGGAGAGTTTCTACCTTTTGTTATAATTCTCCCAAGATATAAGATCAAGTACATGCAGGAGAAGTTAAGAAAAGGGAATTTTGGAAGTTTTAAGGCAAGAAGACTGGCATTGAATGTGTTTACTGAAAAATAAGCCCTGTTGACATTGGGCCAGACTTGCAGACTCAATGACTTCTTTAAATCAATGTTTCACAGAGGCAGGCAGAGTTTTTTCCTCAGGGAGCAACTAGAGAGGCTATGGGAGTAGGTTCTGTCTGAGTAGAATGAGAAAAAATCTGGCTGAACAGTAGGACCTTGGGTGAACTGCCTCAGCCTTCTCCCTGGAGTAGAGGTTTAGCATTCCAGCCTCTCTTGTGGTGAACCATTTAATGAATAATAATAAAAACAAAATACTTCTTTATGCTATTCACAGAAATAAGACAATTCTTTATTTAAAACGAAATGCATAACAATTCACAAGAGATGGTTTTTATGTCCTCGTTTAACCTGCTGTCTCTAGCAGACCTCAGGAAAAACAAATGAAGTTCATTTGTCACTGCTTTCTTAAGTGCTTCCTGCAGTAGTTAATCAGATAAGATGGCCTTGCAGCCCCACAGGAGAGACAAGAATGCGCCCTGATTTTGAAGCCACAGCAGATCTGGGTATGTCTAGTGGCACTGGAGCTTATCCACAGTGTGGTTTTGGGCAAGTTTCCTTAACCTCTTGAAGCCTCTGCTTTGTCATCTGTAAAATGGGTTCTTGTGAAGATTGGAGATTATCAAAGGCTTAAAGCAGCAGTAGCTAACAGTATTTTTAAATTGTACCTTCTTAACAATTTTTTTTTAATTCCAAAGATAAAAGGATGTTAAAGATCAACTGGTAACTGTGAGATCTTTGAGAGGTTCCTGGGCTCTCTCAAAGACTCCAATTTCTTCTGGGAAATGAAATCAAAGTAACAAAACTCTTGAGAATTTCACACATAGGGGAGGAAAGGCACATGGCTGTTCTTGGTTATTCCTTCCTACGTCTTCCTTCCATTCCAGGTAGGCTTGGGATCAGAGGCTCAAGCCTGGGGCTACCCACAAGCTGTGTGGCCTGGGGCTGAGGCCACGGTAGCCTCTAGCTGAAGCGAGGAGGCAAAGGAGTTTATCTCAGGAAGAGTATAGAGTGGGATCTCCCAGGAAACCAGTGCATGCCAACCTCCTCCACATTTGCCCAGAGCAAGAAGACAGTGCCCTCTTCTGCAGATTCCTCTTGTAGGGGCTGTTTTTCAAGGTACTTTGGGCTTTCTATAACAGGTTCCTCAACAGATGAATTGCATGATGTAATTATGCCTATGATGTTGTCACTTCCGTTATTCCCAGATTGAAGAGTTCATACTTGAGAACACGTATAAAATGCAGTAGCCTTGGGTTTAATCTTTTTCCAGGGAGGTTACTACTGGATGTATATATGAGACTATTGAATATCTCACAATTAAGATGATGAGGGTTTTAATCATTTAAACTTTGACCTGTGGCTTATTTTCAATCTGATGTATCATCAATTTGGAAATTTGGATCTGATTATTTTATACGTTTAAAAAGTGCTGCTCTCTGGGGGAGCACAACGTATTTTAAACGTATTTTATACGTTTAAAAAGTGCTGCTCTCTGCGGGAGAACAAACACTGTCCTTCACAAAATTTTAGCCTCCAAACAAATGTCTATTTTTAATGGACCTGAATTTAGGCTTATGTCATCCTTAAAGAAAGTTCTATTTTACTCAAAGAACTACAGAATCAGAAAAGAAGGATGAGAAAGTCTGAAGTGTGTCCTTTGTCTTGTGTGATGTTTAGCCATATACAGGATGACTGGAATTTTCCAGGTAGAAAGAAATTAGCTTTGATGGGGCACCTACTATGTGCCAGATAAAGTTGATGGGAAGAAGTTAATGTTTACATATGATTTGTCAGGAATTACTTGAGACTCTTCATAATTTTTCCATTTCCTTTTCACAATAACTCCGGACAGAAAATACTAGTTGCCCATCTCCAGAAATAGTGAAGGAATTGATTGTTGTAGAGTGTCATAGATTTCTCAAGTTTTATGGCAAATAAGTGATTGAGCCGGGAATCAACCCCAGATGTGTCAGTCTGTTTACACTAAATAATAGGGTGGTAAAAGACAGTCTCAAGGTTAATGCCTTACACACAAAGTCGTTTCTCAGTCTGAATACCCACTACAGGTTGGCTGTGGTTCAGCATCACATCTGAGAGGTGCCACAAAGCTAGAAGGTCAGTCCTGACTTGTCTCTGAGCTGAGAGAGAAGACAGAAGATGGAGATAAGCCACGCTCTACTCCTTCATACAGTTCTTAGGCCAGAACGAGTCACCTGGTCAGGTCTAATCACTGTTTCCGGGTGATGCAATGACCATGTATTGTTTACCCACAGGGACTGTGGTGGCAGTGAACCTTAGGGACAAAAATACAAACATACCCCACCAAGTATAGCCCCAAAGATAATGTTCTTCCCACTCTGCCATATGGTACAGATGTCTTATAAACTGTCAAGTGTCATAAACATAAGACGTTTCTCCTCTTATTGTTTGGATATTTATCAAATCATGCATTTCGAATTTGTGCTTTTCTTCAAAGACTGTTTATGCCAAATTTTTTATAAGAAGAAAATTTTTTATGAAGATTAATAAATCACAGGACCTAATTGGATCCTAATTTCAGAAAGCCTATATATTTAAATATGTCCAAAGGTATTTTACAATATTCATCATTATTATGAAAATTGCAATCAGTCACAGCTGCATAAGTCGCTTGGGCCAAAGAAATCCATTAAATCTGGTCATGTTTACTCAATGAGTCTATCTAAAACAAAGGTATCCACACGACTTTCTTTTCTTGCCACTGTAATCCTTCAAACCCAGCTACAACGCAGCCTTCCACTGTCTTCGTCACTGCTGCCCCCTGACATATGTCCCAAGGGTTCCTGAGAACATGCATATGATAGAGTAGAATTTATGTCTCAGTAGTCCAACTATCTTAATTTATGCACGTGGATAACTGACTTGCTACCAGGAGAAAAAAGGGTCACTGAGGAGTTTCCTCTCATTAAAAAAAAAAAAAAAAATTGGCAAATGGGTTAACATAGATGTTAGTTCAAAGGGCTCAAAGCACTTGTGAAGATAGGACAGCATGATAGTGTGGGCCCTAATATGGCCTTACATGCTAGCTGCCACCACAGTGGCACCACTCTGCAAGGCCCCCTCCTGCAAACAGCACCCTCTACACACACTAATGTGCACACCCTGAGTGAATATGTCAAACAATATTTCTCTCACAGTGGAAAACAGAGCTACGTGTAGCTGTCTTAAAATGAAGATGATTTAAGAATAATTTAGTAGGAGTTCCCGTCGTGGCGCAGTGGTTAACGAATCCGACTAGGAACCATGAGGTTGCGGGTTCGGTCCCTGCCCTTGCTCAGTGGGTTAACGATCCGGCGTTGCCGTGAGCTGTGGTGTAGGTTGCAGACGCGGCTCGGATCCCGCATTGCTGTGGCTCTGGCATAGGCCAGTGGCTACAGCTCCGATTCGACCCCTAGCCTGGGAACCTCCATATGCTGCGGGAGCGGCCCAAGAAATGCCAAAAAAAAAAAAGAATAATTTAGTAAAAGAATAAATATTTACTGAGCTTTATAATGTAGTAGGCAGTTTTCTAGGGGCTTGCTCATATACTAAAGACAGATTATCTTATATATTCATGCCTCAATTTCCTCACATGTATTAATAACAATATTAAGTTGCTTAATATTCCTAAGTTTCATATTCTTATCTTTAAAATAAGAATAACACTACTTAATTTAAGGACCGTTAACAGGTATAAATATATATGTGCTAAAATTAGGTTGTGATGATGCTTATACAACTATTCATAATAAAAGTCAAAGAAAAAGAAATCGCCTCTAGCCATAATGGCATGAAATTGCACAATGTCAAAGTTCAAGGGAAAATCCTAAAAGAACCAAAGTGAAAAAGACAGAGCACCTATAGAGGAATGATGAACAGAAGGCACAGTGAAGGCCAGAACATAAGTAGTAACTTTAAAATGCTAAGAGAGCACAAAGCTCAATCTATATATTGGTAACCAGGAAAACTATCTTGGAATAAAGACAGTTAAAAAAAAAATCTGAATGTGCTCAACCCTGAGCCACAGTCCTTAACTAAAGGAAACCTGTAATGTTGTGATTCAGTAGGAAAGAAAGTGATCTTAGAGGGAAGGTATGAGAAATGGAAACACATAAATGGGTAAATATGTATATATATCAACAAAAAACTAGACACATAAAGTATGATTTTAGAGGCTATAAAAAGCCAAACTAAAAATAGAAGCCAATAATAACATGTAAGTTGGGAAGGTTATCGAAATTACAGTATTGTACAGTTCTTGTCTTTATTGAGTATTAAAGTAGTAATGTTACCTTGCATTCAATTTTCTCCTTTCTTTCTTTCCTTCCTTCCTTCCTTTTCTTTCTCCTTCCTTCCTTCCTTCCTTCCTTCCTTCCTTCCTTCCTTCCTTCCTTCCTTCCTTCCTTCCTTCCTTCCTTCCTTTCTTGGGACACACTAGCAGCATATGGAAGTTCCCAGGCTAGGTGTTGAATCAGAGATACAGCTGCTGCCCTACGCCACAGCCATGCAGGATCTGAGTTGCATCTGTGACCTACACCGAAGCTCATGACAATAAGCTGGATGTCCGACCAACTCAGCAAGGCCAGGGATCGAACTCACATCCTTAGGTTACTAGTTGGATTTGTTTCTGCTGTGCCACAATGGGAACCCCCACCTTGCATTCAATCTTTACAATAAAAGGTGACCCCTTAAAACTCTTATGTGCTCCAGAATACTGGAGGCTGAGGAAAGTGGAGTAGGTAAAAAAATAAATAATGCAACAAAGTCTCCCAATCAAAAAACAAAATTAAGGGAAAAAAATGAAGATGTGGAAAGCAGTACAAATAGAAAGAAAAAATTAAAAATAAAAAAGTTTAAAACATTTCAACCTTAATGAACCCGAACAAACTACCAGGTGGAGCTACCAAACTTTCAATGATATATTTTTTGTAAGAGACAGACATGAAACACTAAGATGCAGAGGCTGACAGCAGGAGTTCCCACTGTCGCGCCACAGCATCAGTGGCGTCTTGGGAGTGCTGGGACGGAGGTTTGATCCTTGGCCTGACACAGTGGGTTAAGGCTTTAAACCACCTTTTTATTCTTTCCATATTCATGTCCCAAATTCTTTCTACTCTATCTCAGAAATGTCTTTCATATTTGTCCTTTCCTTTTCATTCCCACTCTCATAATCCAGAGGCACATAATCTTTATTCTGGGTTACAGTGACTTTACCCTACAATCTTCCCATTAAGTATCCTCTGAAAAGTACTTCTGCAACCATCTTTACTTCACTGCTGATTCTTTGTCATGCGGGGCCATATCAGAATCACCTCAAGTGGGTCGTATGGTATATATATGTGTGTTGGGGGTTACTTCCACAAATTAATTGAGCTGTTCTTCTTCTCAATCCACTGCTGAGATTCTCTGGTGGGGTCTGACTTATATCTGTCTCTGTTCCCGCTGAAGAGCTATCTTTGTAAGAAGTCTGTGATGCTGATAAGAGTGCTTTATGTTCTTTGGGTGTGAATGAGGTTTGGAACTACTGCACTAAACCATGTACTTCATGAAAGAACATCTTCTATCTCTGATATCTAGTGCCTTGCACAGCCCTTGGCATTCAATAGATGCACAAAAAGTTTTTGCATAATAAATGACCAAACCATTAATTCCTTCAAGGCAGGGACCATGCTGTTTATTACTAACATATTCAGCTAAATGGGGCAATATTGGGCTGGTTGTTCCTTCTCTCTTCTATTGTGTCCAACAAGCATGACTGAGCCTTTTATGATGGACCCCCAATGGAGAATGCCAAGATACCTTGGATTTTTCAAGAGAGTAATGGGAACTGAAAGTTATTTTCTACATTCCAAAAAGGCTAACAAATAATACTTTTACTCATATTAAGGTTAGTTAAAATGACAAATTGCTTTGCTTTGGGCTGGAATATATCAAATTAGTGTGTGGTAATTTATTGCTGGTATATCATAAGTGCTGATTGGCTGATATATTTCTTTGATTAATAAAAATAATGAGACAAATTTGTTACTGCTAAATAAATGCAGGTTATTTGATACAGAAAATCTCTAAAAGCATGGTCTCTGCAGAAAGAAGCACATTTAAAGGGCATCTCCTCTCTTAGAGATCAGGCATTAAAAACAGGTGAGAAGTCTAAGCCATCTGAATCAGACTGTTTTACACACCTATACACACATACATATATACACACACACACATATATATACACACACACGCACACACGCACACATACATATGACCTTGGATTCCAAGAATTAATTGGCTTTCAGAATTTACTCTTAGATTGTGCATACAAGACTCTAATTACTTTCCTCATTCTAGAACTCTGGGAGGCAAATTGTCCTCATTTCCTCCATTTTTGAGAGCTAATGGACCTGGGGAGGGTCGGTGACCTTACAGTAATTGTGGACCAAGGAGCTGGCACTAGAGTTTGCTCCTCTTGGTCCCAAACCAACCACTTAATTCACATTGGATATTTTTTTTTCTTCCTCATGTGCTGAGGAGGAAAAAGCTAATGATGATTATTCAACTGTTTATTTAATAAACATTTCTTGTACACACCCTATGTGCCATTTTGGCTGAGAACTCCAGCTGGGAGATGGGCAGATTATCAGAGGAGCTAAGCAGGAAGCTAAGCAGGAAGCTAAGCAGGGAGGCCTGAAGATGACCCCAAAGACTCTCAAAGGGAGACCTGGACCCACAGTCACCTCCCTCGATCCTACCTTCCCCCTTCTCCCCTAAGCTCAGTGGCTCTTCATTACATGGTAGACTTCAGATACTTGTAGCAGTCTGGTGTTTGGTATTTCAGGCACCCACTGATTGGGCCTGCGTACTTGCCTTCACCATTTCTTTACATCCTTTTATGCTCCAGTTATAAGGGGCTTGTGATTCTTTCCCCCACAATATACCAGCTACCTGCTCATCAATGCCTCTGTCCATGCTGTTTCTTCAGGTTAGAAAAGGTTAACACAATCTCCAACTATTGAGACTTCAGTATAATACGTCTCCCTGCTTCTGTGCCCATAATTTGTTCATTTTAGCCCCTCCCACTTTAGTCACCCACAAGCCAGTCTCTCCAGACTAAGTTCCGTGAAGCAGGGTCAAATCTCACTCATCTGTCTGCTCCTACCACATCTGGTCTTTAGTACTGACAATCTCCATATATGCCACATGTTGACCTTGACTCTGTGCCAAGCATTGGTACCAAACACAATATTTATCTACTTAATCCTCCCAGCAACCCACAGGGAACATGCTCTAGTGCAGAGGCCCGCTATAGCTCTGTCTTAGGACCCTCCTTTAGGACTCCAGACATCAGTATCACCTTCCTCAATGAGGAGGAATAAAGAGAAAAGCCCACAGCACTGGAGCTCTCCACCTGCCTCTAAGTTTTGTGGAGTAGTATCCGTGAGAAGGTCAGAAAGGTCTAGGAGCATCTTGGGGTATGTTGGGAAAGATGGTCTCATGCAGCCTTTCAAGACCCACTTGGTTGCCTTAGAATGGTCTTTGGGCCTGGAACACTCCTCACCAAAAGATAAGAGCCCACACAGCCTGTGAGGGACTTATGCCTTATGTGAGATTGTTTTCCGTGCTTCAAAATTGCATTGTTCTCCTTTGTTCTGCTTAGGTGCACATGTCATTGGCTCTCAGGCATGCCTCCAGCTTTCTGTATTTCAGAAGTGGTGGTGGGGTGGTTCTCCTTCAGTATAAAGTGGACTGTGTATAACTACATCTCCTGCACTGGAAGAGGAGTGGATCTTCTGGCCATGGGGGAACCCACATACCCCAAGAGATTGGACTGTGTGCACCCTTCTCCCCTTCTGCTGTGGGTGTTTTAACCACCCCAACCTGTGATGCATGTGGCCTGTTCTCTGCAACCTTGAATCATGCACTGGTCTCTTGACTCATGTGCTGGTGACACTTACCTGCCTTTTAACCTTGGCTGCACAGTTTAGTCACCTGGTGAGTCATGCAACAGGGTATTTTCAGAACATACAGAGAACCTTGGCTTAAAAAGAGGTATACTCTTGGCAACTCCAAAGCAAGATGGTGAATTAAAAGAATGATATGCAACACGTGGTCCACACCTACCAAAGGGAAATTGGGGGTTCTTACAGAAGAATAAAATACTCATGTTTCCTCTGATCTGCTTTCTATCTGTGATTCTGATGGGCTCTGAGGGTATCTGTAATTGTCAAAGATTGCTAAGTAGATTTAGGATTTTTTGTAGACTTTCAAAAGCATCTGCTTTCTCAGATAGTTTCTCTTCCTCATCCCAGTGACCTCGGTGTTCCAAGAATGCAGACTAGCATGACTGCAGGGCAGACACAGTGATGAACATCTTGGAATAATCCAACACTAGGCTTTCTGCAAGGCTACTGTGTACCTGGTGTGATAAGACCAGACTGCCATCTCTATTGTTGACGGGTCAGAAATTATTCATGCCCAGTGTCAGATTTGGAAACCAAGGCACATATCAGTTGAGTGACGTGTGCCTGGTCATACAGCTCATCATGGGGGAGTGGGGTGCTGTGTGCTGGATTCCCAGATGAATGCCTATGGGTTTGGGGGGCACATTCAGTGCTCACTGCATAGTCCAAGCTTATAGCTAATGAACAGTTATTTTTTTCCCTCTACCATGATTCATTCTGGAGCTATCACACTACCAACATCTACTTTATTGGTTTAGAGTAAATTATTCAGCTCTTAATTACCATATTATGAATGTTTAATTTTTGCCCTGATATTGTCAAAGAGAGAATGTGCCCTCACATCCATGGGCTCTGGTCCCAAAATGTGGTTCTGCTTTCATTTCTGTAGCAAGAGCAAACACTTTCACAGAGGCCCTGAGAACATGCAGTCTTCACCTAAGGTCTCCCCAAAGCCGTACATTTTTCTTCTCACCTAACTAAGAGCTAGTGATGAGAGCAGGCAATTACTTACTTTAACATCTAGGACAGTAAAATTCTTAAAACAACTTCCACTGAAACAGAAAGTCATTTTAAGAAACAGGAACTTTGTTTTTTTATTTACTTGGAATACATATTGAGTTAAGTTTGATTTTCAATTCAATGTTTTTTATAAAGTATAGCTGATTTGCATTGTTGTGGCAATTTCTGCTGTACAGCGAAGTGACCTAGGCATTCATATGTGTGTGTGTGTGTGTGTGTGTGTGTGTGTGTGTATTCTTTCTTAATTTTTTTTTTGTCTTTTTAGGGCTGCACGCATGGCATATGGAAGTTCCCAGGCTAGGGGTCAAATTGGAACCATAGCCACCAACCTACGCCACTGCCATGGCAAGGCCAGATCCAAGCCATATCTGCAACCTACACTACAGCTCACAGAAATGCCAGATTGTTAACACACTGAGTGAGGCCAGGAGTTGAACCCACATCCTCATGGATACCAGTTGGGTTCTTAACCCACTGAACCACATCAGGAACTCCTTAATTTGATTTTTCTATTAAATTCAATTTCAGTTTAGTTCAGGTGGCAGGGCAGCTAAGAAATTTCACTGCAAAAGGCTAGATGACTACTGTATATTACAGATGATCGTATGTATCTGTACCTTTTTTATAAGTCTATCATTTCTCTGGGTCTATCATCCACCCAGTGAGAACCTAGGCATGTTCTTAGGATTCTTCTCATCCAATTTGCCTTCCATGTGTTCAGTGATAAGTCTGTCTTTATTTTGTCTTCAGAATTGTCTAGTTTCATTCCTTCCTAACCATTCTCACTGTATCTCCCTAATTCTCACTCTCATCGCTGCCTACCCTGCCCATGGCCCTAGCTTTATAGCAGGTTTTCCTCTACGGTAATTCCTTCATCTCAGCTTCTCCTTGACCAGCAAGGTGACCTAACACCTAACACCACTTCAGTATCTCTGTTTAAAACCCTCCCACAACTCTGGCTCCCTCAGCATCTTGAACCCAAGAACTTGAACTCTTCCATGGAAAGGTCCCACGGGCCAGGGTTGTGTGTGAGCTGGCCTACCACCAACAAGTATAGGGTTTCCTTGCAGTCTCTTATTTTATCTTTAAAGTTGAGAACTGTGCATCTCAATTGCATGGCACTCAATTTAAAAATCATACATTTTACTACCACTCACTAAAGATCTTTGCGTAAACTGGCACTCTAGAAAGATGCTTCAGATCTATCTCTGGGCTTTGTAAGCCCTCTGAAAGACGACCTCATGTTCTCCCAATCTAGGGCTTATGCTAATTGTAAAATTCTGTGAAACCAGTCATATATGATAAAATCCAAAGGATGTGGCAATTTATTGAGCCTCTGTGAAATACCTGGCACTAAGATGCTTTTCTTATAGGGTCTCATTTTCTGTCTAACCCCCTTGGGGATGGGGCTGTCCTTATTTTCTAGATCAGGGAATTCAGGTTTAAATAGACCATGAAATTTGCACCAAAAAAAGACATGAGGGCAACAGAGCAAAGAGCTAACAGTGGTTATGGGGAATTTCAATTTTTTCAAATATTTTTTATCTTTCCAAACTTTCCCCAATGACCATGAATTGTTCTTCCTCATGTAATTAATATAAATTATGTAAAAAGATTAAATGAGATGATCTATCTGAGAGTCTCTAGCACAGAGCTTGATACATCAGTTTAATTTTCATTTCTTATTCATCTTTGGATCCATCAGAGCATGGGGCACCCACACTTTTAATGAACAGCCAATAAACCCAGGTTCCACTCAATTGGATTAACAATTCAACTGAAGATTATTTTAATGTTATTTTTCCCCAATAATAAATATACAACTATAAATTACATGCACATTGGTTAGCCTGTTAAAACATGTCTCATTAAACTGAGTTTAAGGCTTTGGTTATCCAATAAAGATATAATAGCATCTCACGTTTATTAAGGTCTCACTATGCAAAAGATCCCAACGCTTTGTACTTTAAAGGCATCAGATCTTTTAGTCAGATCAACAACTTTATGAGATGGGCAGCACTATTATTCCCTAGTCATAGAAGACTAAATAACACCCTCAAGGTTGCTGCACAGTAAATGGAAGAACTAAGATTCACACACTGTTGGGTCTGATTCCAAGTTTCTCCTTTAAAAGCCCCATGGCGTTCTGCCAGTCTAAGCCCTGTTGCCATTTCCACACGAGTATTTCTAATTTTAAACAAGCCTCACACTGTTAAATATCAGACACTTTTATTCATTTTGTTTTACCCACATGATGAAATTTACCTCATTGGGCCCTTTTACGTAAGAGAAAATATGTTGAACAATTTCCCTGAAGTCCCACAGGACAGGGCAGAGCTGGGTTTGAAAACCAGTTCTCACCCAAGAGCTGATTTTGCTGCCTCTGTGTTGGTGTAGGGCCACAAAACCCATGATGTTCAACTCATACATGGGATTCTTAAATACACTTATAACAGAGCACCAAGCCAAGTAGAAGCACCAGATTTGCCTTTAGCAAAATTCAGCTTCAACTCTGCATGCAGAGGCTTGCAGAGCCTGTAATGGAACGGCTGGACCCGCTCAGCAGCTGTTCATTTGTCTCCAGACTCTGCGGTTCTTGTCCACTGCAGAAGATACTGGCCTTGGGGTCCACCAGGGGGGCTGTAGCCCACTGGGCACGCTTTTTCCGCTATGGCAGGCAAATGGATTCTGGGCAGAGGAGGACAGGCTGAGACTCGACTCCACTATTGATATGCAGCACATCCCTGACCTAGAAAATAGTCCTGAATCCCAACTACAATTTATAGACCCCGGTTCCGCTGTGCTGAAGCCGAAGATAAATAGGGCTGCAGGGAAGTTATTTGTTGGTGACTGGATGGCTGGATGTGGGTGCTTGCAGCCCCAGGCCAAGCTCATGAGCTCACACAGGGGCTGCTTTTCCTCCCAGGAAGCAGATGGGGCTTTCGGAAAGGGGAGGGTGCTAGTTAAGAAGATCGGATGGCAGCCAGAAGGGAGGGAAGGAGGACTTAGAAGCAGGCAGGCTTCCAGGTGAGTGAATCAGGATTTTATCTGCCTGTCCAGGGTCTTTTCTGTAGGGTCCCCTTAAGATAAGTAGTGGAGGCTCAAACCCACTCAGCCTTTACTGAAACCATCTGGAGAGAACCGGGCCATGTGTGTGGAGGGGTGTGAGCTAGGATTTCTCTTCTTGTCCCAGACCTGCTTACTAGGGAAACCCTGAACTCAAGAATTGCAGCCTGCCCTCTATCCTCCAGTTGGACTATTGGCAATAGTTCCTGGCTTTTACCCTAGCTTCCTTGCAAGGAACAGAGCCCCACTCTGGGTCCAGGCATGCCTTTCTTGAATCATTCTGCATTTTCCTCTGGCACATGTCTCCAGGGATGTGTTCTGGTCCAAGCCAAGCTGGCTACTTAGTCAAGAGAGGGCCCCTCACCTGTCAACAGGTACACTGCTCATTCAATTTTCCCACAGCCTCACCCTACCCAAAGTTCTTAACCCTATCCCAGATCTGGATGTTTCTCAGTTAAGTTCTCACTTGTGACACCCCTTTGGGCACTCTTCTATGTCTCCAGTTGCCTATCAGTTTAATCTTTTTGTGTCTACCTCCTTATCTTGTCTTCTATTTTCATACATCTGTATGCATATATATCTGCATAGAGGACTAAGTTTACATTGAAGTTGAACTTGAGCCTACAAAGCGATAAAAAAAATCTCCCAGGTTGAGTCTTTGAGACATATGGGAAGAATGCATTTTTGCAACATTGAGTGTGGACTTGCAGTCAACAATTATTGACTGAGCTATTACATATTTCACTCTGTGCTAGGCAAAGTACAGTTATATATGAAATATGTACAATTGATCCTTTCTTTGTAGGCACTATTCAAGGCGAATCAATTCAGACACAGTACAAATCAGCAAATACAAGGTATCTCCCTTTCACAGAGAAAATCTTGGGATCAAGGGTAATAAACCTGAGTTCAAGTCCTGATTTTTTCCGTTATTACATGTGTGACTCTCTGAGAAACACCCTTCACCTTCTGTAGGCCTCAGCTTCACCATCTGTACTCCTTTACCTCACTGGGTTGTTACAAGCATCAACAAATATATTGGTAGTTGTACTAACTGCAACAACTGTTGTAAAAAAGGGCAGTATAAACCATGAATCCCATAAAAATGCAAGTTATGCACATTAGCCTTTCTATAACTGTAGGTAATTGAAGTAGAATTATGAGTAATACATGCAAAAAGTGTTCACATGGTGAGGAAAACAGATCAGTTCATCCATTCATTCATTCAGTAAATATTTACTGATGACCTACTAGGTAGTCAATGCTAGGGACCAAGTCTCTCCATCATGAAGCTTTTAAGGGAGGGAATGGAGTATCTCAGGGGGAGATAAATGCCACTGAAGGGAGGGGAGCACCAGTGAGACGAGACGGCAGTGCTATTTTATCGAAATAGAAATGGAAAGTCCCTTAACTGCGTTATATCTGAGCAGAAATTAGAATGACATGTGGGAGAAAGCCACACAGATAACTGGGCAAAGAATGCTCTAGGCAGAGCAAGGAGTAAATCAAAAGCTCTGAGTGGAGGGATCTTGCGTGTTCAAGGCACAACATCAGAGGCCAGAATGGCTAGAAAATGGAAGGAGGCAACCTCAGAAAAGGCAGCGTGGGCAGGTGGCTGTTTGCTGCAAGACCTGTAAGAACTCGTGGGTGATGCTAAAAACATCAGATTTTATTCTGCATTGGATTGATGTTGAAAATTTCAAGTGGCATAATTGCCAGATATCAATTACATTTTAAAAGGACCTTCTCAATTGGGTTTGTAGATAGGTTATAGGGACCAAGGTTAAAAAGAGACGATTCTGGTTTGAACTAGGACGGTGAGGGATGGTTAAGTTCTGCACTATGTGTACTTTGCATACTGAGCCAATAGCATTTCCTGATGATTGGACAGGGGTGTGATGGAAAGAGGTAAGACAAGGTGGCTCCAGGGATTCTGGCCTGAGAAAGGAAAAGCCTGAGAGCAGACGATCTGGTGCTGATGTAGGTGGAACTCCCGGTGCAGTTCGGGACATGGTAAATCTAATAAGATTTTATGATTTCTAAGTGACAATATTACACAAGCATTTGGATGTATGAGTCTAGACCTCCAGGCTAGAGATATTCATTTGGGAATCATGGGCTGTAGTTGGTATTTAAAACCAGAAATTCCATTACCTCATCTTGGGAGGGAGTGTGGAGAAAGAAGAGATTCTGTGCTTGCATGTCACAAGTGTAAAGGTTTAAGAAATGAGCATCCGGAAAAGGAGAGGGATTATAAAAGGCTACATAGAGGAAGTAATTATTGAGCTCAACTTGAATATTAAGTGCTAACATCAGAGTCATCGCCATGGGCCAGGTGCTTTGCCTGCCTTCCCTTAATCCTCACAAAGAGCTGGCAAGGAAGGTACTGCTGCCCTCATCTTACAGTGAGTGGGGCCAGGCTCCAAGAATTTAAGTGGCATGACTTGACCAAGGTTACACACTGGGGCTTGGAGGAAATAAGACTTGAAATCAGGGCTACCAGCCTGGGTCAAATTTGGAGAGTACAAAGGGGAGCAAACAGTGATTGAGTGCTGGTTGCCTGGGACCATGACATTCACGCCCTGGGCATTGTGCTGGTGTGCTTACACGTTGGGGCTCAATCTTCATAGCATCCTGGTAAAGTCAAAATGTTTGTCCCTGCTTTTCACACCGAGGAAATGGAGATGCAGAAAACTCCAGTAACTTGCCCAAGATCTCACAGCTAGTGGAGCCAGGAGGGGAACTCGGGCCTCCGGCTACCAGCCCTACTCTGTCTGTATTACTCTCCATTCATAGCCAGGGCAGTAGAGAAAAAGGCATGATAATTGGGCTGGCAATTCCACAGGGTCCTAGCTAAGTTGAAAGAAGTACAGGCTGGGCCACCACGGCTGTCTGAAATCAGTCAGCAGTCCTGCCTGCCTCTCTTCCTGCACTTTCCTCTGCTCACCCAAACCCAGGCTCCTCCAGAAATTGCTTTGGGACTGAGCTGGCAGCTTGGACAGCTGTAGGCAGGGCAGAAACCCCTGATAGGCTAAGGCTCTTTGAGAGCTGATTCGATAACAGGGACTCACAAAAGCACTGTGACTGGAGGTTGACGACACTCGTTGGCACTCACAGGCCAAATTAGAGATCAATGGCACTGTGTTGGGATCAGAGGGATGTGACCTGTCTCATCACCATGAAACATCTAGAGTTTCTGGTAGAGATGGGAAGTGAAGGAAAGTGACCTGTGACGACTGCTTGTAGACCTGCTATTATGTGCCAGGCACTATGAGAACTAAATGTGTATGTATGTGTACATGCACACAAATCACAGGGAAAATAAAGGATTGCAACCCCCATTTTATAGATGAAGAGACTCAAGTCAAGAAACTTAAGTGAAATGCCTTTTTTAAGGACACATGACTTGTAAGTGGCGGAGGAAGGGGCTAGACCTAGAAGCCCATGCCTTGGAGTGACAAAAGAATTATTTCATTTTATTTCCATTCATTTATGTTTTTCGTTGAATCTGCAATAAAACAGAAAGGGAATAAGGAATCTAGGAGAGGAGATGCCTTCAGACTCTTTTATGGTGATGGAATCATTGCAGGAAGCAATGGAAAGAACTTGAAGGGCCTTCAGAATACTGCTTCTCAAACTGTACTGTGCTCCTGGATCACCTGGGGATGTTATTCAAATGAGGATTCCAACTTTGTGGGCCTGGGGAGCAGCCTGATTCTCTGCATTTCCTACAAGCATCTCTGCATTTCCTACAAACTTTCAAGAGCTGCAGGTGTGCAGAACATACTTATAGTATCAAGGCCTTAAAGAACACCTGGTGCTGTGTTTCCCACACTTCATTCATTCAAATACCACCTATGGGAATATAAACTGGTATAAACACTGTGGAAAACAGTATGGAGATTCCTCAGAAAACTAAATACAGAACGACCATATGTTCTAGCAATCCCACTCCTGGGCATATATCCAGACAAACTAAATTTCAAAAAGATACATGTGCCTAGCAGCACTATTCACGACAGCCAACACTATTCACTATCGCCAATACATGGAAGCAACCGAAATGTCCATCGACAGATGAGTGGATTAAGAAGATGTGGTACATACACACAGTGAAATACTACTCAGACAGAAGAAACGAAATAATACCATTTGTAGCAACATGGATGCAACTAGACATTATCATACTAAGTCAAGTCAAGTCAGAAAGAGAAAGACAAATATGTGGAATGCAAAATATGGCACAAATGAACCTATCTTCAAAACAGAAACAGACTCACAGACATGGAGAATAGACCTGTGGTTGCCAAGGGTGAGGGGAGGAAGAGCATGATTGATTAGGAGTTTGGGGTTGGTAGATGCAAACTGTTACATTTAGAATGGATAAGAAATGAGGGTCTACTGTATAGCACAGGGAATTATATCCAGTCTCTTGGGACAGACCATGATAGAAGATAATATATAAGTATGACTGGGTCACTTTGCTATATACTGGAAATTGGCACAACGCTGTAAATCAACTACACTTTAATTTAAAAAAATTATATGACTAAAAATACTTTTTCTAATGTTAAAAAAAACAAATACCATCTATGATATTAAGGTAATATTATGTTTAAAATGGCTTGCTTTCTGTTAATTAAAAGTTATATCACTACAATAAATGGAAAAGCAATATCATTAAAGAAACAGATAAACACATTAACAACAGAACTATCTTAACAGGTATCACTGCTTGAAATTTCTGAACCTGATATCTGTTCTTTCTTCATTTAAAAAAAGAAAAAGATGGAGTTCCCTTCATGGCTCAGTGGTTAACGAACCCGAACAGGATCCCTGAGGATATGGGTTCAATCCCCGGCCTCACTTGGTGGGTTAAGGATCTGGCATTGCTATGAGCTGTGGTGTAGGTCGCAGATGTGGCTTGGATCCAGTGTTGCTGTGGCTGTGGTGAAGGCCAGCAGCTGTAGCTCCAATTCAACCCCTAGCCTGGGAACTTTTATTTGCCAGGGGTACAGCCCTAAAAAGCAAAAAAGAGAATCAGGGAGTTCCTGTCGTGGCGCAGTGGTTAAGGAATCTGACTAGGAACCATGGGGTTGTGGGTTTGATCCCTGCCCTTGCTCAGTGGGTTAACTATCCGGTGTTGCCATGAGCTGTGGTGTAGGTTGCAGACACGGCTTGGATCCCGAGTTGCCGTGGCTCTGGTGTAGGCCAGCGGCTACAGCTCTGATTAGACCCCTAGCCTGGGAACCTCCATATGCCGCAGAAGCGGCCCAAGAAATGACAAAAAGACAAAAAAAAAAAAGAATCAGAAAATGGGGGGGGGGGGTTGCCCACATGATAGAAGGGCATTAAAGTCATCCTAGCACCAAAGTGAAACTTTCTCCTTGACATAATCCAAATGGGGGAGAAAAAAGAATGTAAAATGGGCTGAGAGATTTTAACATCTACATTTATCTGAACTCCCCCCAGTGGCATTCATCTCTCTCCAAGGAGACACTAACCTCATCCGTCACTTTCAGGAGGGGCTGTCACTTGCTCAAAGGCACACAGCCAGTTGATGGCAAGACCAAACTATGACACAGTTCCTAAACCACAGGTACTCCTTTCAGCCCTCCACATGCTTAAACCACCCCTGTCCCCATTCTGGTTCCTTCTTGAGGCCTGAACAGGTGTCCAAGCAAGTCAAAACAAGCTGATGGCTCTCCTTATTCAGTCGTCCAGTGGGAGAGGAGGCAACACCCCATATTCTTCCATCCACCTGAAAAGACCTACTTGATACTTTTGAGAAGAGTTTCTAACCTTCCAGATGAAGACTGGGAGAGGTCTTCATTGTTCCATTATCTCAGAGCTTTTATCCCCTTTCTATGCGAAGGCCTGGTGGCCTTTTCCTGAAGTGCTCCCTTGTTTGCATTCACACAGCAAGAGGTCCTCCTCCCAAACCCCCAAACACATTCCTCAAGATTCCTTAGCTCAAGACTGCAAACAACCACACCTTCTGGATGGAAGGTAGTATCAGCTGATTGGAGTGATTGAGTTAGGAGTTCAGTGCATCAGAAGTCTTGGGTTGGCAGCTCAACTCCTTTAGAAATGTATGTGTGTGTATGTATGAGAAAGTGACTTTACGGGAGCTGCAGCCTTTCTGATCCTCTCCCTCACTCCTACCTGAGACTAAGTGTCCCTTGGGCTTGCCTAAGCCACTGAGGATTTGTGAGGATTTAATCATCCTTTTCATCATATTTTCATATTGCCTGCCGTTTGTTGACTATGTACTGTATACCAGCACTTTGCCGGCCCAATTAACCCAGAAAGGATTTAAGAAAGTGTTGCCTCCATCATTCAGATCAGGAAATGGAGGCTTCTAAAAGGTGATCTGATGAATCTTAACTGAGAAAACCCCATAGAAACTAAAAGTCCATGCAAACATAAGGATGAATGAAGCATCCCTTTTCTGATTTCACAATTCAATTCCTATTTAATAAGAGAAGATACATAGTAAATGCTGGGCTACTAAGAGTCTTATATCCTGGATACAAGATAAACACGGCATATACCTGTCATCAAGAAAGGTACAGGCTAGTGAGAAAACTAGGAACTGTCTGGGACCTCATACAGTTTAATGCACACGACCACCCTACTGTGTGACAGCAGGAGTATAACCTTTGTTCTAGTCTCTGATGTGTGTGGTCCTACTAGGCATGAGATCTTGAGTAGGTCTGGATGATATTCTTAACCCTCGGATCCAAGTTTTCATGTCTGAGTAATAGAGATACCAAAATATGTCCCTTGCATGGTTATAATGAAAATTAATTGTATCTGTATCTGTAATGTGATATGTGTGTGCTTTCCATTCAAAGAACATGCATTGTGAAGTCAAATGGAACAATGTTTGAATCTTTTCTTATTTGTTTGTTTGTTTTTTAGGGCCACACCCACAGCACATAGACGTTCCCAGGCTAGGAGTCCAATCTGAGGCCTACATCACAGCCACAGCAATGTGGGATTGGAGCTGTGTCTGTGACCTACACCACAGCTCATGGCAATGCCAGATGCTTAACCCACTGAGTCAGGCCAGGGATTGAATCTGCATCCTCATGGATACAAGTTGGGTACTGAGCCACAAGAGGAAATCCCTATGTTTGAATCTTGCACCCGTTGGTAAACTTGGCTCAATGATCCTGGAAAAGTATCAACATTACTCCGAGCTTCATATCACATGTGGGGATAAGTTCCATTTGCAGGGGTTTGAAAAGACTGAAGAAAGTTCAGTAAATGCAAGCACCAGGCATAGTGCTGGACATACAATAGGTGCTAATGAATTTTCGTTTTCATCCTACCTGCTCCAAGTATTTTCTCCCCGTCTCTGTGTGGGAGTCCAGGAGAGAAGTGAAGCAGTGGTAGGCTCCCAGGGGAGATAACAGAGGATGAATACATAAGGAGCAATAGAAACAGAGGGATAGAGGGGGTGAAAAGGAGAAAAGGAGTCACTTAATGTTTGTCCAAATGGGGTGTAGAGTCAAAGAACTCTACGGTTTTCTTGGGAGGACCTCTGTTCATGGTAAAGGTAGAAGAAAAATCTTGACATACAGCTATCTTAAGAACCTCCAGAAGCTCCCTATTACCATCAAGATAAATCTCAGCTTCTCAATCGGGTAAGCAGGTCTTTCATGTCCTGGTTCTTAACTTTGAGACCCAAAAAAGAATGAGTGTCTACTCTCCAGGATAAGATATGCATACAAAATACCCCCATGTCAGGAGACATAGCCCCAGAAAGATAACTCAGCTTCAAACACCCAAAATTGAATGCAAAGTTGAGAGCAAAGGCTGTGGCATCAGTGAGCACTGTTTCCAGTCCTGGCTTGGACTTCCCCATCTTTGTGACTTTGGGTAAGTTCCTTAACTTCTTTAAGTCTTAATTTCCTCATATGAATAATTCTCTTTCTATAGCAATAAAATACAGTTTAGCTTATAGGGTGGTTCTTAAGATTAAATAAAATAATGCATAAAGGGTACTTAGTGTAGGGCCTGACAAAAAAATGAAGGGCTAAATAAATGGTAGCTATTTTTATTTTTAACAAACTTGCTCATTTTACCAGATCAAAAGGACCAGGAGGATTTTCCTTCTAAGGCTACTCATAATGGCCTCAGCAGAAACAAGAGAGGCATTATTACTGGCCCCGGGGGTTGGCCTCTGGGGCTGCCTCCTCCCAGAGATGCCAGCTTTGAGAAGGCATTCGAACAAAACAGAGAGCCCAGAAATAAATCCACGCACTCATGGTCAATTAATCTATGACAAAGGAGGCAAGAACATACAATGGAGAAAAGACAGTCTCTTCAATTAGTGGTGCTGGGAAAAACTGGACAGCTACATTTATGAAAGGATGAAATTATAACATTCTCTAACACCGTATACAAAAATAAACTCAAAATGGATTGAAGATCTGAATGTAAGATCAGATACCATAAAGTTCCCAGAGGAAAATATAGGCAGAACACTCTTTAACATAAAACGTAGCAATATTTTTGGGGAATCAGATTCATAAAATAAAGGAAACATAAAACCAAGGATAAACAAATGAGATCTATTTAAACCATAAACAAAATTAAAATACAGCCTACAGAAGGGGGTAAAATATTTGCAAATGATATGACCAATAGTGGGTTAATATTCTACATATATAAGCAGTTTTTACAATTCAACATCAAAGCCCCCAAACAAGTAGATTAAAAATAGGCCAAAAATCTGAATGGACATTTGTCCAAAAAGGACACGCAGATGCCCAAAAGTACGTAGGAACAATGCTCAACATCACTAATTATCAGAGAAATGAAAATCAAAACTACAATGACGTACCACCTCACATCTGTCAGAAGGCCATCAACAAAAAGAACAAAAATAATAAATATTAGCAAGGATTTGGAGAAAATGGAGCACTTGTACACCGCTAGTGGGAATAAAAATTGGTGTAGCCACTGTGGAAATCATTTTGTATGTTTTTCCAAAAACTAAAAATAGAACTATCATATTACCCAGCAATTCCATTTTTGGGTACATATCTGAAAAAAAATACAAAGTCAAAAAGATACTTGCATCCCACTGTTCATGGCAGCATTATTTACAATTTTCAAGACATGAAAGCATCCTAAAGGTCCATTGACAGATAAATGGATAAAAACGATGTAATATATATGCATATGTATATACATATACATATACAAACACACACACTGGAATACTACTCAGCCATAAAAAAGAAGGAAATTTCACCAGTTGCAACAATGTGGATGGACATGGAGGTTCTTAAGCTAAGAGAAATGAGTAAGATAGAGAAATACAAATACTTCATTTCATATCACTTATATGTGGAATCTAAAATATGCAACAAACTAATGAATATAACCAAAAGAAGAAACAGACTCACAGATATAGGAACAAATTAGTGGTTAATGGTGGGGAAAGTCAAGGGGGAGAAGAATATAGGGGTAGGGGCTTAAGACGTACAAACTATTAAGTAAAAATGAGCTATAAGGATATATTGTGCATTACAAGGACTATAGCCAAGGTTCCATAATAACTATAAATGGGATATAACCTTTAATAATTGTGACTCACTATATTGCACACCTGTAACATATAATACTTGACATCAACTATACTTCAAAAAAAAAGAATGAAAAAAGTAAGGCATTGAAGAAAGGAAAGGTGCTTAGAGATGTAGGGCTCATAAGGGATTTAAAAAATATCTGACCTAGTCTATTCACCCATCTATCCATTTAACAGATTAAGAAATTGTAGGCATAAGAGAGGAAGTGCATAGCCCCTGCTAGTTATCAAGCAGGTCTGTAGCTGAGTAAAACAGAACCCAAGTTTTCTGATCTCCACACTTACATTTCTCATACATTGTTATCATACCTGGTAAAATTGCTGGAAAAAGCATGCCATCATCTCAGATCCGGCCTCTTTTTCTCCCTACTTTTTATTTCTTCCTCATTTTGAAAACAAAATGAAAGACAAGTCTTATGTCTTGAGGTGTCACTTCATCTCATTTACAGTAGGTGCAGGACATAAATAGAGTGTGATAAAAATAAAACTCCTGGTATGGCTATTTTTTTTTTTAATTTTATGTCTGCAGCCAAGGCATATGGAAGTTCCTGGGCCAGGGATTGAATACGGTCCACAGCTGTAATTTATGCTGCAGCTGTGGCAACACTGAATCCTTTAACTCACTGCATGGGGCCAGAGATCAAACCTACACCTCCCTCCACAACTACCTGAGCCACTGCAGTCAGATTCGTAACCCAGTGCATCACAGCAGAAACTCCCTGTAACATTTTTTTTTAGCTCTTATTTTTCAATCTTATGGACAGAATGATGCCCACCCTGGTTCCACTGTAACAGCTACTTACTGCACCTGAAGTCATTATATGCAATGAGCTCTCTTATCTGGACTCTATCACCATATCAGTAAAGGCATGACTGACAGGGAGATATTTACCTATAAATCTGTATGTTTCTCTTTATCTACATGTAGATAGTATATACATATCTATATAGCATATATATAGATATGTTCTCTCTATATATTTATTATATACATGTATTTATTATAAATGTATTTAATATATGTAATATACACATATATACATACACACACACAAACATGCACAAAATGAGTTTCAGGGATAGCATGACTTTTCTTTATTCATGTGCTTATTTATCCATTCAGCAAAAATGACTTAATGTTTCACTTTGTGCCAAGTTCAATAATAAGCAATGGAGAGCCAGGCATGAACACGGCTTGGCCTCCATCTTTGGCAAAATTATTGATGGGTGAGGAACAGCTCCTAAACTGTGTGATGAGTTCTGTGACAGGTGAGGCCTGGGGTTCTGGGGGCCTTGGTGACGATTACCCATCTGGTCTAGGTGAGGAGGCATGCTGCCTGGAGGAGGAGGTGACTTATAAAAAGTATTCAATGCTCACTTTGACAATACAGGTACTCAAAGTGAAATTATACAGAGCTGAGCTGATGAAGATGTTGAAAGAAATTTCTAGAGAGCACAGAATGATTAAGTCAGATGCTAAGCTTAGATTCCTGTCCTGGCTCTACTGTCCATTATGTAAGTGGCCTGAGACAAATTAATTTGCTTCTCTGCCATGACCTTGATAATTTTTAAAGTCAGAGAGTTTTTGTATATTGCTTATAAGCCTCTTTTCATGTCTGCAATTTGCTGGCTTGCTTGAATATGTGCAGCTTGAGGGATCGTGTTCAATCCACGTCTTTCATTTATATTACATATTCCCAGGGCCAAGCACAGGTCTTGGCACTTGTAACAATCCATGAGCATCTGTGGAGTATAATAAAATATTTACATGGATTCCTTAGGATGTCAGTGAATGGAAAAGATGGGATTTTTTTCAAATGATATTCTCAGACTGGAATTTAAAAATACGTCTTTGTGTTTGGTTTTATTTTGTTTTTTATTGAAATATAGTGTTTTTTTTACAATAATGTTAGTTCATTTGAAATAATATATCAGTTTCAGGTGTGCAGCATAATGATTCAGTACTATGCTCCTTTATAGGTTAATTATAAGATAATGAGCATATTTCCCTTAATTGTACAGTATATCCTTGTTGCTTATATATTTTACTTAGAGTAGTTTGAATCTGCTATTCCCATACTCCAAATTTGTTGCTCTGTACTTTCTTCTCCTGTTTTGCAACCACAAGTGAGTTCGTTTCTGTTTTGCATATATGTTCATTTGTATTATTTAATTAAATTAAGTAATTAATTTTGGCTATGCACACGGCGTGTGGAAGTTCCTGGGCCAGGGATTGAACCTGCACCACAGAAGTAACAATACCAGATCCCCATAGTAGTAACAATACCTGAGTTACCAGAGAATGCCCATTTTGTTTTTTATATTACAGATGTAAGTGCTATCATACAGTATTTGTCTTTCCCTGCCTGTCTTATTTTCCTAAGCATAACATTCTCTAGTTCCATCCACATTGCTGTAAATGGAAGTATTTTATTCATTTTTTATGGCTAAGTAATATTCCATACATATCTTCTTTTAATCTATCTTCTTAATCCAACCATCTGTGGATGGCCATGTATTTAGCAGTAGACCATGGGACTTTCAGAAACCTATGAAAAGTTTGCTTCAAATGAAGGGAAGTGCCATGAATTTCATTGGAGATGAGACCAGTATTGTCTGTAGTAGTGGAGGTGCCAATGGGAACAGCAGTAGAAGAAGCCCAGACCAAAATGTCTAGCTCTGGGGTTCTGGAATACTGATGGTCTGTCTTTAACACTGCAGCCACAAATTCTTTCAGGGAAATAATGAGGTTAATGATGAGAGTAGTAGTCAGTGAAACTTTATACTTGAAAACAAAAATAGAAAGTACCAGCGAAGCAAAGATGTTCATTCCTCTAAGACAAGCATTAAGAGGGTAAGAGAGGAATGACTCAAGTCATACAACAAGAATCTCGGGGAGCCTCAGAACTGAGCTCCTGGCCAAATAGTCACAGGGCTGAAGGCCATGGTGTCACTTGGGTCCTTTCTTAATGTACTTCTTGAGTTTGGGATGACAAAGGTATAGTTGTCAGTCTCTTGCCACCAAAATTGCCTCTTTTTATGAATTAAGAGTCTTTTTGAAAATTCCTTTTTTGTGATCATTAAGGTGTCAAAATTGATGTCATTAAGGAAATAAAAAATAATCATTGTCATCTTTATCATATCATCAAAGTTGTCTACCTAAGGCCAGGGGTGCAGAATGGGAAACGGTCAGTGAGGTGTGAGAGTCCACTTTGCATGTATGCTCAATTATTTGCCAGCAGAATGGCTTAGGAAGTTAATTTTCACCCTTTCCTTAGCTCTCAATATGCTCCTGTAAAATGAGTCAACCAATAGGAGTTTGTTTTGAGTATTAAATGAAATTATTCAGGTCAAGTATCTGGCATGTGCTTGATTAAGGGCAGCTGCTTCTCCACCCAAGCTAGATTCTCAGTGGAGGATTCTCTCTGCACAAGGCTAAGAGTAAGAAAATGAGAGAACACGAGAAACAGCTGGGAGCAGGCCTAAGCTGATGGTGTGGAGGGTAGGATGGAAACACCTGAGTGGCTGGACCTGGATGAGGATTAGTTGGACAGCCTGGCCTCCCAGAGCCTGATGCCCATTTTGTTGTTATGAGAGCATTTGGGGTTACAGGCTTCAAGGCAAGATGGGCAATGATGACTGTAGAACCTCAGTGGTTGATGTACAGGTCTAGGGCTCCAGGCTAATGCTGCTGACACTTGCCCCTATACCACAGCACTGGGAAGTACTACAAATAGTTCCACTTATGGAACATTCACTGTGGGAAGGTCACAGTGATAAGTTCTTTGCAGGCATTATTTCACTTCGACCTCACAATAATACCTATGAGATAGGAACTACACAATTGCTATATTATAAATTAAGAAAATTAAGCTTTGGAACATTTAAATAATTTGCCAAGGTCATTGGTAAATGCAGTAAGTGAAAGAGTATAGACTCAAAAGAGATTTGCATGGCTCTGACTATACTTATAAACACCATACTGGTCTCCATGGCAGCATAACTTGAACTTCACATGAGTTGGGATGAGTGGGGACAGAGTGAATCCGACTGTTACGGCATCATCGCTGTATGTACCATAAGGTGTTATATTAATTCCAAAAAAATTAGAGACACTGCATTTCACAACTTCTAAGGGCAGCAGGAACCTTTTAGCTATCATAGATTTGCATATTTTTTCAACAATTTTTTTGCAAATAGGGTCAAAGAGTACCATCTTTCAATGTGTACCAATTTACCATATTGCCTCGCGCAGGGGCTAAGTGTACACTATTTTGTTTTTGCTGTGTTGGTAGTGGTGCTTAAGATAACCTGTGCAAACATGCTATATCTAGAAGTCTTGCTGCAGGAAACTACTTTGTCCTGATGTCTTCCCCACCCCAGTCACAGCCAATTGGCTGCTGAAGACTGGCTGATGCCATGCACGCTAACCTGGATGATCATCAGTGGCACCACCCGCTGAACAGTGACTGGATGACTCCTTTGTGTTCCCTTCCTTGGTGGATGTGGACTCTGGGAAAGAGGGAGGGAAGGAAGGATGAGCTGAGAGAAAGCTTGCATGAGAGAGAGTGATGTTATTACCCATGCTGGCACGATCGATGATGTCAGAGACATAAGTGGGCCATGTCACACTGCTGGCCACGAACACCTTCGCTGTGCTGGGCAAAGGGATGAGGTCAGATCCCCAAGAGGCAGGTCTCTTGCTCTTTGCATCAAATATCTTGGGATTCATGCTCTTCCTAAACATACCTTTGGCGCTCTCCTCTCTGCTCTCCCATATGATTTCTCCCTCCAGGTTTTTAGCCTAACCCTTGAAGTCTGGAGCTCAAAGTCCTCCTGATGCAAAATCCAGGCCTGCCCTCCAGAGCTAGAGCAGGACAGACTGTTTGAGGCAAACGTCTACACTGATAATGCTTTCTTTGACTGGCTTTGCCCTCTCTGCTTCAATCTCCACGGAAGACTCTGAGGGGTAGAGAAGTGGGTGTCCCAGGATTCTGTTCCCTGAACACATGAGATGTCCTATCATCCTCATTTTACTAATGATGAGACGGAGGCACAGAGAGGTTAATTCACTCGCCAAAGACCATGTGAAATCAGGTTCTGACTCCTTTGTTCCTCCTGCAGCAACACATGGCCTTCCACTTGAGGTTGGCATGTGCTTCCTGATCTTAGACCCTCACAAGTCATTAGGAAAGAAGCAAATGGATGCCTTCTTGTTCCTTGAACCGGAGTCTCCCTATCCACTACGACGATCTAGGGTGACCCAAAAGGGACAAAGTTTTCCTTCCTAGTACCTCCAGTTACTTGACCAATTATCTCCTTTGGTAGGGTGGGGAACCACAAGAAGAACCGAGATGGTCCCTCTTGGGACCACCCTCCTAGGCAGAGATGCCCAAGGCAGGGCTGCTTGCATCCAACTAGGTACTAACTGCTGTCAGAAAATAATACAACTGATATGATAACTAGCACCGTAGATTCTTTTCAGTTTATAATCACCCTCACATATGTCATTTCAGTGATCAATTCATTCAGGCATCCAATAAACATCTATTTTGAATCAGGTCCCATAAGAGTCACAGAGAATACAGGTATAATGAGACAGAGAAAAATGTACTCTCTTTGCAGCAGGCAAATGATTTTCTGAGAGGGAGACCCACTGTGTTGGAGTTTGCTTTGATTAGTCTGCTGTGGCAGGGAGGGTCCTGGGGAGATTGGATGTCTTCTGTTCCCAAGGTTTCAGCCAAGTTGATGAAGCTGCTCTGCATGAAACAAGAGCAGGAATGATGCACTGAGTGGGGGGAAGAAGGCACCGAGGAGGAGTGCAGGGAGCCAGGGAGGTGACGAGGGCAGGGTGCTGCACGCCAAGCCTCGGCAAAGCTAAAATAAAATCACTCAGTTCATAGGGTGGCTCGAATGAGTACACTGTATTTACCGAGGCTGGATTAGGGGGCTGATGAAAAGCAAAGCTGGGACTGTGCTGGTTGAAGGAAGGAGGAGCATCCCCAGATCTGGTTTTAAATGTGTGAGGTGAACGTGATAACCACTACACTATGCAATGGAAACTTGATTGGTTTTGAACGTGAAATGAAAGCCCAGACGAGGCTCATGGCCCTGGAGATCCAGCAGGTGACAGAATCTGAGAATGTCATGATGAGGCTCTAGAACAGAGGTGAGCATAGCATGCAGACAGAGCCCCAGGACAGGCCCTTTTATTACCTGGTGAACACACAGGAGGAGGGGACGGGTGGCTGGACAGAGGATGGTTAGAAAATTTCTGGGCAGGCAAAGGAGAGGGCATTCCAGGGAGTGAAAAATTACAAGACATGAGAGCACAAAGTCTCTGGGAGGATTCCTTGTGCCTGGTGGGTCTGGGGCACGGCAGGGTGGGGAGAGAGTGGCCAAAGAGTGGACAGGGGTCAGAGCTTAGGAGGGGGCCTTGAAGTTGGGTGATGGGCTGACTGCAAGAGTTTTAAGGATGACAGTTTTAATAAACTTCTAGGGAGAGGAACTCCTGCTTTGAGAATGTGAACCAACTGATCATTTTGTCTGAGGCAAAGTCCAGGTAAAGTAATGAGGCATTGAGGTGGAATGGCCCAAAGGCCTGGAGGGGGAATGAACCCAAGTCTCCTGGGCCACCTAAGGCCCTTCCATCTGAGGCAGGGGCCTGAGGGACAGCACTGATAATTACTATCAGAAACTTTTCCTCTACCCAGTGCATATCTATTACTTTCCTTCGTGCAAGGAGGGTTGGATTCCATATTCCATCCTACCACAGGGCTGCAATGGAACAGATACCGACTGGGCGTAAGCCCTCTTCCCTGAGCGACATGGAGCATGAAAGTCACCTCTGCCCTGACCACCAGCATCTATTCTCAGAATCAGACTTTTATTTGGTAATGTAACATGCACCACATGTGACAAAGACTTTCATATCGATTAATTCATTTATTCTTCTCAACAGCCCTGAATGGTTATTGGCAATTCCCTATAGCTATTACCTCTGTACTGATACGTGCAGAATCTGAGGTGCTGAAAGGTTATGTGACTTGGTGCAATAATTAGGTGAGAGGACCAGGGTTGGAACTCAGAATAATCCAAGGCCTCCCATCCCCTTATTGGTACAGAAATGAACGTGGAGGCAAAGCTGTTCTGGGGCTAGAAAAAGAAACAAAAGCACAGGCTCTTACCCGCAAGAAGTTCACTGAGGGGAGGGGAGATGAGCATGCACAAACCCCAAGGTTATGTACCATTGTCACCCTTACAATTCCAGGAGGCAGGTGCTGTCATTGCCCTCATTTTATATATAAAGAAAATGAGGCACAGAGAGGTTAAGTCACTGACCTCAAGTCACACAGCTAGAACATGGAAGGCAAGGATGCAGGTGCTGGAGGTTTGGCTCTAAGTCTGTGGTCCTGAACACAGAACACCAAGCTGATACCATGTTACTCCTTACTCCTGTATCAGCTCCTCTGGGTCCCTCTACTTCAGTGGTTCTCAGCCAGAGGAGATTTTGTGACCTAAGGACATTTGGAAAAGTGTGGAGACATTTTTGACAGTCACAACTAAGGAGAGGGAAGCTATTCGCATTCAGTGACTAGAGCTCAGGGATGCTGCAGAACATTCTACAAGGCACCAGACAGTCCCCGCAACAGCATTACACACCCCACCCCACAGTGGCAACAGTATTGGTGTTGAAAAATCCTGTCTACAAGGTTGCCTAGAAGCCAGCCTGAGGTGATGGCTTCTCATCAGTCTTGCTAGCTGGGGAGCCCCCCCTTGCCTAGCACAGAGCTGGGCATGTAGGAAGGATCTAGAAATGTCCATAGAGATATGAATGAATGAAGACAATACACAATTGGGGTTGACTATATTGTAAAAATCTTAGCTATTATCCATCCCAGCATACTAGGATAATTTTCTTCAATATCTGCCAAAACGAACCAGGCATCCCTGTTCCCAACCTCAGAGTCCAGCCGGGGAGAGAGCAGAGGAACAAGCAGACCACTGAGCAAGGTGGAAAGGAGACGCATGGAAGACAGGGTGAGCTGTAGATGAGAGCAAATCTAGGAGAAGTGTCCCTTGGCGGATGAGGCAGTGGTTGGAGAGCTAGAGGGTAAGCCTAGACTTTTCCTTTGAATTTTTCAGATGTGTGAATGCAATTAACATTTGGAATAGACTTAGAGATTTCGTGATAATAAGAAGCACCTTCCTCCCCACTTCCCTGATGCTCTAGCCCAAGACGGGTTTCCCCAGATCCTCCTTATCATGGATCTTCAAGATTGGAACTGGGGCAGACAGACAAAAAAGTACCCACTGCAGACCAGCTAATTAAAGGCCTCGATAAATTACAATGTTATTTATTGCTCAATTACAGTAATTATTTCATCCATGTTTTTAGTGCAATTATCTCCCCTCTCTGCCTGGTTGTTGCTTCCCTCTTTAACTTCCCTCTCTGCTGTGTGTTGGTATTTTTCTGTCACTGGGTATCCTTTGGGGGAGATAGACAGGACAAACAAGATATCAAATAACAAATAAATGCTGACCCACAGAACACTGAGGCTGAATGTGCCTTGTGCTGGCCCATTTCAGTGTTTATGTAAGTGACCTGAGTTCTAAGAGGCAGAGTGACTTGCCTAAGGACTGAGAGCCCCCCCAGACTTGCAGATACAGCTGAGGTGGAGATCCTGGAGCAACTACTATTTATGAGGCATGTGTTTTATTTCTGCACACAATGCATGCCTCAGAAACAAACAGTTGTGAAGGAATACAAAGAAATCCATCCCTTCACACCATTCACTCATTCACCTGAGGGTTACTTTATGCTGAGATTCTCTGGTGGATACATTTCTGTTACCTCTTTGGCTGGCTCCCTTTAAGACCCCTGGGACAGGGAAGGAAGAGAGCCACAGATGAGAAGAACTTGTTTTCTCTTCTAGTCAAGGTCCATTTTATGCCTCGATTTGGAAAAATGACAGGGGGCACGTGGCAGTTCCCTCCACATTTCTTTTCCAAAAAAGGCAGCAGAGCAGGAGAAAACAGAGCTCTGAGGAGAGACTCCTGAGGTTTCATCCTGACTCTGACTGCATCTCACCTGGGACGTGTCACCTAGACTCAGCATGCCTCCATTTCCTCACCTGAAAAAAACGTTCACGCTAACTGCCAGCTTCCATGGTTGCCGTTAGGACTAGATGTGGATGCTCACGGTACCGAACCTTCCAGGGCATATACACAGAGTGCAGGCTCAATGCACAGGAGCTATAAAAGCCTCTTGGTGGCCTTAGGGGACATGGCATATAGTGATTTTTTATTTCTAGGGGAAAATAGATCCCCTAGATCTATTAGGTGCATCCCAACTACTCCAGTTAAGAACACAGTATGGAAAATAGATAAATAAAGAGTTCCCATTGTCACTCAGCAGTAATGAACCCGACTAGTATCCATGAGGATGTAGGTTCAATCCCTGGCCTTGCTCAGTGGGTTAAGGATCCGGTGTTGCCATGAGCTGAAGTATAGGTCAAAGATGTGGCTCAGATCCAGCATTGCTGTGGCTGTGGCATAGCCTGGCAGCTGTAGCTCCCACTCAACTCCTAGCCTAGGAATTTCCATATGCAACAGATGTGGCCTTAAAAAGCAAAAAAAATAAAAAAAATAAAAAAAGAACACAGGGTGAAGGCAGTATTCAAAGTACAGGAGGCCCGTGCTGGAAAGCCACGTTGAGCTGGGATGTCTAGTCCTAATATAACTGAAATAATGATCATGTTATAATGACCTCTGCTGGTCTGCTTGCAACAACTCATTTAATCCCTTCAACAAGTCCTCTGAAGTAGCCACTAATGTCCTTGTTTCACAGATGCAGGAACTAAAGCTAAGAGAGTTGAGTTGCGGAGTTCAGGGTCACCCTGAGTGACAGTGGGGGAAGGGGACCCCAGATTCAGCTGTGCTGATGGTTCAGTTCTGGAGTGTAGTTCGAGAAGACGCTCCAGTTCTCCTGAATCACATAAGTGGGCTTTATAAGGATGAAAATGCCACCAAAAAGTGATACCTTTTTTTAGTTCCCAACAGGAAATAAGAATTTTCTTCAACTGCTCAAAGGGAACCCTGCACTGCAGGGTAAGAAATCTGAAGTGCATCTTGGGGTGGGTGGGAAGTCATGAATTGTCACACCTAGTGTTCTACTCCCAGTGCAATGACAGCTCACACCATATCTGTGCAAAGCAACTCTGTGCAAATAGGTGAGGGTTTGTGATCCTTGCTTTCCGTGGAGAGGAGGGAAGAAGGAGGACCAGGATCACTCAGAGTCAATCCCCTACCTTTCCTCTTGTTGGGATCTCTTTGATTTCTACACTTTTAGTTCATATGAATGAATAAATGAGTGAAATACACACACACACACTTTTCTGGGGATTGAGTCACCTATGACCAATACTAAGATTTTGTCAGTTATAGAAGCATAAGAAGCCACAGGAAAAAGTCACCCACTAGCCCAATGCCCTTTCAAATTTAAATCAATTCAAATTTAAGATTTCATATCATGATGAAAAGGAAGGGAACTACTACGTATCCTCTTATAGTAGCTTTAATATCTGTGACAGTTCATTTAATCCCTAGAGCCTCACTAGGAGGGATCTTCATTCATACATGAGTGAACATTGAGATGCAAAGAGATACAGGAAGTTCTGAAGGTGACACAATTAATCAATGGCAAGGTGGGGCCTGGTCTTGAAGCCTGACTCCAAGGCTCACAATCTTAGCCACAACACTCCACCTGTCCCTCCTGGGGGTGGCTTTGAAGTCAGGGAAACCTGGGTTCAAATTCCCATCTGCTCTTACCAGCTGAGGAAATGTTGGCAACTTATGTAATTTCTCTTAGCATCAACTACTTTATCAGTTAGTGAAGGATGGATCCTGTTGTCTTAAAATAATTTTGCAATAGATGGAGATGTTTAAAAAAGTTGACAAAATACGCAATATCAGTGATGACTGCTGTTTTGGAGCAGAGTGAGCATTCCATGGTGGCTAATAATGCTGGACTGCAGGAGATGGTCTGTACCAGGCAAGAGAGCAGACAGGGCAGACACAGTGTGCCCCAACTTGTCCCCACTGAGTCAGGCCCTCCTTGGTGCCCGCAAAGAAAGAGGAAGCCCCTGGAAATGTAAAACATGAGGCAGCAAATTATGACAGACTCAGCCACAGACACTGGGCACTGTGGTGTGGAACCCAGATCAAAGTAACGCATCTGCACATCAACACATGGGGAAAACTGGGCCTGTAATCCTGGCTGCTATGATTGCAACGCTGCATGCCTGGGGACGGCTCTTCATCACCATGTGCAGTTCTTTTCAGACTCTGGAAAGGACTGAAGGGACCATAAAATGCATTTCAAAAGACAGGCCATTCGTGGGGAGATAAACTTCCTTTAGCTTTGGAAAAAGTGGCCTGCCTTTCACAGACATGGCAAGGCCAGAACAATGAGGTTCCTAGGGTGGAATTCTGATCAGGAGGTGAAGTGTTCGTTCATGTGACACAGTGTGTGAGTGTGTAGGAGAGAGAAGGGGGAAGAAGCGGAGGGAATCTCCAGGGAGGCTAATTCTTCTGCTTCATCAAAGAACACAGAGGAGTACCTCGCACTTGACGCTCTACCCCTGCAGAAGGCAAGGACTCTTTGTCTAGACTCCTCTTTGAAAAGAGATGAAGGGTTCGAGTAGCTGATACTCTGTAAAGTGTTGGCAAGCTGATGGGCAACATCTCCCTATGGGTGTGTTGTACCCTAGGAGGCATTTGAAGAAAAAGGATTTTGTGGTCATCAAAATGGAAAAGAAACAGATTGCTCCAGCTAAAACACTCATGATGCTTTGGTATCTTTAGATCTTTGGGAAGTCTTGCAACAACAACAACAAACAAACAACCTTCCCCCCCCCAATGTTCTATTTCCTAAATATATTTGATCCAAATATTATTTTTGGCGTGACTAACAAACTTCAGGCAAATGTTGGTATAGAAGATTCATATCACAGTTCCAATCATTGGGAATCCTGGTTTAGCCCTGCTTCGGTATTAACTTTCTGTGTGATACTAGGCAAAGCCTTCTTTGCCGCCTTAGTGTACTCATCAAGCAAGTGGAGATAATCCATTTGGTTCAACTTACCACAGGGAATTGCTCTGCACAAAAAACTCTGTCATGAACACATCATCACTTTCGAAAGTTAGAACCTGTATACTGGTACAGCGTGGTACTGTACTTCATCATAATTGCATGATCATAAGAAAGCCTTTAGCAACAAAAGCAAAAATAGCCAAGTGAGACTACATCAAACTAAAAAGTTTCTGCGCAGAAAAGGAAATAATCAACAAAATGAAAAGGCAACTTACTGAGTGGAAGTAAACATTTGCATATAATGTATCTGATAAAGGGTTACTATGCAAAAAGAACTCATACTGCTCAGTAAGAAAAACAAAACAAAACAAAAAATCCCCAGTTAAAAATAGGCAGAGGCTCTGAATACACATTTTTCCAAGGAAGACACTTTGCTGTCCAACAGGCACAAGAAAAAATGCTCAATATCATTGAGGAAGTGCAAATCAAAACCACAATGAGGTAGCAACTCACACCTGATAGAATGTCTGTTATCAAGAAGATGGCAAATAACAAGTGTTGGCAAGGATGTGGAGAAAAGGAAACCCATGTGCACTGTTGGGGTCAAGTGTATTGATGCAGCCACTATGGAAAACAGCATGGAAGTTCCTCAAAAATGTAAAATTAAAGCTACCACATGATCCAGTAATTACATTTCTGGGTATTTATCTAAAAAAAAAATGAAATCACTAACTAAAAAAAAAAATGCATGCATTCCAGTGTTCATCTCAGCATTATTTACAATAGCCAAGATATGGAAATATTCTAGATGAATGAGTAAAGAAAATGTGGTATATGTACATGATGGAATATTATTTGGCTATAAAAAAGGAATGAAATCCTGCCATTTGTGACAACATACTTGGATCTTAGGGGCATCATGCTAAATGTAATAAATAAGATAGAGAAAGGCAAATACAGTATGATCTCACTTGTGTGTGAAACCTAAAAACAAAAGCTTCATAGATACTAGGGATAGACTGGTGGTTGCCAGAGGCAAGGGTGAGTGGTAGACAAAATGGGTGAAATGATTCAAAAGGTATATACTTTCAGCTATAAAATAAATACATCCTGGGAACATAACATACAGCATGGTGACTATAGTTAATAATACTGTAGTCTTGTATATTTGAAAGTTGCAAGGAGAGTAGATCTTAAAAGTTTATAGGAAAAAAAATCTGTAACTCTGTAGGGTGACAGATGTTAACTAGAATTATTTTGGTGATCACTCACAATGCATGCAAATATTGAATCATTATGTTTTACACCTGAAACTAATGTTGTATGTCCATTATGCCTCAATAATAATTATTTAATAAAGCATTTGTTTTATTCTCAAGTCAGAGGGCATTTTTTTTTTAAATTATCACGGCAGAGCCCAGCCAACGCAGACTAACATAGTAATATTATTACTAATCCTTAGAGCTCTATTACTTTCATCTTTAAAATGTAGATGATTACTTTTTTTTTTTTGTCTTTTTGCTATTTCTTTGGGCTGCTCCCACGGCATATGGAGGTTCCCAGGCTAGGGGTTGAATCAGAGCTGTAGCCACCGGCCTACGCCAGAGCCACAGCAACGCGGGATCCGAGCCGCGTCTGCAACCTACACCACACCTCACGGCAACGCCGGATCGTTAACCCACTGAGCAAGGGCAGGGACCGAACCCGCAACCTCATGGTTGGTTCCTAGTCGGATTCGTTAACCACTGCGCCACGACGGGAACTTCTCCAAAATGTAGATGATTACTAATTCATTGTAGGGTTGTTAATAAAATAACATCCCAAAAGGCCAAATTTAGCATAGTAGAGTCACAAAAACTATAATTGATTCATTTCACCTTCTAGGGACCAAAATTTAAGATAAAACAGTCTCTCATGAGTTTATCTGAAATCATACCCTAAAATTTTAGTAATACAATAGTAACGAAATTAACAAGAGTGATAAGAAACATTATTATTGTTACGTTATATTTTCTACATGATACGTTTCCATGTTGGTATGATTTTTATCTGCTTAGAGGATTTGAGTAATCTGAACAAGGAACACAATTGGGCAGAGAGAAACTGGATCGACTGGACTTGAACCCATCATCTTCACCTCCCATGCCACCTGACCCTGCTATACCACTTGAAAAGAAAATGCAGTTTACCTCCCAATTTAACCTTTCTTATTTTCTCCTTTGTTAGTAGGGGACCTTGACCAGAATGTTAGAGTTGCTCAGGAGGCAGGAAGACTTCCCCAGTACCTGTTCTCTCTTATGCATATTCATGATTTAGGGACAAGTGACTCTGCTGGCAGTTCTAAGCCCCCATCATAAATCCTCACACACAGGCTGTTCTGGCCACAGACAGTTGCAGATTGGATCAGATGAGGAAAAACCCAAGCTTGGGAAAGGTTCTTTGAAGCTGCATAATCAGATTATGATAATTTCATCAAAACCCATTTCAAAAAGCTAACATTTATCATTAGTTTGTGTACCTCCTAATTATTTCATGAGAGTTATTCCATGCAGGAATGATAAAAAATTCTAGCTTGAGAGAGTTTTTAAATGCAGTGTGTACACAGCCAGATATACGGCAGTGGCATATGGGTCACATTTGCAATTGGAGTTTATTTGAGACAATCTTCTGAAATTTCAAATGAGGTGACTTGTTTTCAAAGATGGGTATTACTAATGAATATTTATTTATTTCAGCCATTTTCTATGGTTAAAAATTTGTGTGTGTGGGGGGGAGTGGGAGGTGTTCTCATGTGGCTCAGCAGAAACAAACCTGACTAATATCCATGGGGATGCGGTTTTGATTTCTGGCCTTGCTCAGTGGGTTAAGAACCCGGAGCATTGCTGTGGCTGTGGTGTAGGCTGGCAGCTGCAGTTCCAATTCGACCCCTAGCCTAGAAACTAGGCTAGAATAATTTTTTTCTCCCCCCCCCCCGCCCCCCAGTGTAAGCAAATACTTGTTAAGAACAACAAAATTACTCATAGCATTTAAAATCCAAAATATTTTCCTAAGGAAGATATCACAGCAGAATTGCTAAAGACAATTAGAATTGATGAAGACTGAATTATAGAGAAGGGAAGGCATTTGTCCACACCCCAGGTTCACACCCCTCTCCCATTCTATGCCCTCTGTCAGGTCAGAGACCTACCGGCTACCCAGGTGTCATGTTACAACACTGAGAGTAATCCCTGACCCCACTTCTAAGCAGCTGGTAACACCCAGTCAGTTACTGAGTCCTAAAGGAGATGCCCTTCAAATCTACCTATTTAGCTCTCATCTTATACCTCTTACCACATCAGCTGCTACCCTGTTTCCTCTGAGCTTGTGAGATGTTTTTCAAATTTTTAAATGGTTGGGAAAAACTCAAAAGAAAAGTCATATTTTCATGACATGTGAAAATTATATGAAATTCAGGTTTCATGGTCTAGAACAAAATGCTGTTAAAACACAACAAGGTTCATTCATTGCTATATTGCCTATGGCTAATTCAGTGCTACAGTGCAGAGCTGACAGCTGAATACGGAACGTGTGGCCAAGAGGTCTAAAGCATCCGCTGCCTGGCCCTTTACAGATCCACCCTTTTCAGAACCATTGCCACAGCCTCCTCTCTGTTCTTAACTTCTAGTCCCACACTTTCCATTCCAGGACACTCACAAGGATTAACTTAACATTCAGCTCTGAAACTGTCGATCCCCCGTTTAAGGACCTTTGCCAATTCCTAGTCCATGGTGCCAAGACTGAGATTCAGGACAGTGTATCTTCTAGTGCCTGCTGGCTACACTGTCTCTCCTAATACATCCACTGCCTTCCATTGATATTCCAAGTTCTCCAAATAAGCTGTTTCTTGTTTCCTCTTCTATCCAGATAGCTCCCCATCCTGTTACCTATTTCTAAATTCACCTGACAGATGCCTACTTATCAAGAAGACGAACCTCCTGTGGAAACTCCCCCAGGAAGCTTTCCTTGACTCGCCATCTTGTCTGGGTGCTTGTAGCACCATGCTCCCTTTCTTTTCTTTTCTCTTTCCTCTTTTTCCCTCCTCTTTTTATAGTACACCCCCTATATACCATTTTAGAAAAGGAGATTGAGCATATGTGGATTTTGGTATCCAAGGGCATCTTGGAACCAATCCATTGCAGATATCAAGGGACAAATGTCTATTGTAATTATGGATTTATGCCTATGTCCTTGAGGATTTGTATTTTATATTCACCCACTCCACATCTCAATAATAGTCTGGATTCTTAGAGATACTCAGAATAATGATGAATTAAATGATGTTTCACTTAGTTGGTGAACCTCTGTTCACAGTCCAAGTTTTCTTTCAACTTTCCCATCACCATATAGACTTTATCTGATCATTTCCATTGGCCTATCCCCAAAATAGTTATATGTGCCTCTAGAAACAGACTATGAGGGATAAGGGATAGTTCATAAATTACACATTTTGCAAATAGTCTGCACATAGAGATAGTTCCTTGCATTTTCTGTAAACATTGCATTTTCTCTAAATATTAATTATACCAGTTCTTTCCTCTGAATAAACCACTTCTATTAAGCTAATTAGATAAAAGTTGAGCACTAAGAATAGAATTGATTTCTAATTTTATAATACTAAATTAGCTAATAAAATTTAGTTTTTCTCTAGCTTAGTATCTGAGAAACTTTTGAGTTTGGAGCTCAGGTAATAGACTAAAATCATCTCTGAGCCAATCGGTTCCAGTGTTTGTTTAAGTTCTGTAATTCCAAAAGAAATCTCTTGTCTGCCTCCTCCGTTTTCCCCATCTACATCTCTGCCTTTTTAAATTTCTCTCTCTCCCTCCTGCCCATATTCATTTTTGACAAGTTAAACATTTCCTTTCAGGACTTGTACTCTATAATAGATTTTTGCCCCAAATCTCAAGTTGCAGCAATCATCACAGGAAATCGGTCAGACAGCCCTATTTTACAAACCAGGGGGGACAGAGAAATAACCAGTTCAGTGCATAGTGACAGCTATAGCCCAGTTACACTAAAGGTTAGCCCCGAGCCATTTTCTAAGTTAAATGTCTGAGTGCCCTCCTAATTGATCTGGTCCAGGCAGCAAACAGCTTATTTCTTTTCTAATGCTCAAACCAGAAAAGCTCATGAAATCCCAACCTCTGCTTTGGAAGATTCATTGCTTCTCTAATTAACCCAGTAAAGTGCAACATGGGAAGCATTTGGGGGATTCCCTCATACGGGAACATATATGTCCACCCTCACACTTATGGAACCAACAGTCCACAGGAAGAATGCAGACATACACAAAGAGATGTTCAATACAGTTTCATATACACTGATGAGACATTGGAAGCCGTCTAAACTGCTGCTTAAACAAAGTGTGTTATAGCTTCTTACCATAATTTTATGCAGCTGCTAGTCACTATACTAACTGTGCTATATTACATGGGAAAAAAGCTTATGACATGAAATGAAAGGAATTGATGCCTTTGTAAATAACTGCATACTGCATGTGTGAAAAGATTTTGTAAAAGTGGTGTGCTCTAACATGGTTAGTTTACAGGTGCATTTTGGGGAGGGGCTTTATCATCCAAGTTTTCTCTAATATTTTTGTGTTAATCTTATGATTAAAATTTTGTAAGTGTGTTGTCAATGTACCATGGGCTTGAGTTTCTTTCACAATTCTTGCTAATAGTGAGGTTTTTTAAATAATATATGTGCAAGAAAATGGAAAGAGATGATAAAGAGTAGAGATTTACAAAGAAACAACATATTTGGAAAGGAAAACTCAAAGGGCTATACCAAAATCACGTGGAGGTGAACTGGAGCAAAAACCATTTATCATAGAATCTTGAGACGGGATATGTCTTAAAAGTCATCTAATCCAATACTCCCTTTGTTTCTATCTGTTCAGAGCCCTTTTCAAGTTCAGTTTTGTGCTTAAAAGTGATGCCATCTGATGAAAGGAGTCAGAAAAATGAGACCTTTGTCAGAGGCTAAGGATGGATAAGGCACCAGGAAGACCTCTGGGTATAAAAATGTTCTATGTATGGAGCCCGACGATGCTACTGTTGTGTATTTAATGAGCTGTAGTATGATTGGAATATTTTTATGCATATATGGTGCTCCAGTGAAATGTGTTTACGTTAAAGTTAAGTTCACTGTAATGTAAAACTCTTTCAGAGAAGAGTGATTTGGAATTGGGTTTGTAAACAAATTGGCTGTTTAAACCATGCTAAGAGAATCAAAAGAGAAGGGTTTTCCTTTACAGTTAACCCTTGAACAAGGCAGGGGTTAGGGGCACCCATGCTCAGTGCAGTAGAAAATTTGTGTGTAACTTTACAGCGAGCCCTCTGTAACCATGGTTCCATATCCACAATTCAGCCAACAATGGACCCCGTAGAACTATGGTACATATTCATTGATAAAAATCCACATAGAAGTGGGCCTACACAGCTCTAACCCAAGTTGTTCAAGGGTTATTGGTAGACTTCTTAAATTATGCATATGATTTATTACTTTGTATTATATAACATTTAATATATGTTATGTGTAATTGTGACATATAGTTATATAAATGATTTTTAAATTAGCAACATCACGAGTTCTAGCTTAAAAATCTCTAACAGGACTATGGGAGAAATTGTATTTTTTTGCATAGGCTTGTCTTGGCCAACTATTTCATTATGGAGTTATGGGAAATCTGGTAAAGGATATCCTTTCCATCCACTTGTAAAGCATAATGTGTGTCTGATCAAAATAGAAAGAATAGAAGACAAAGACTAAAGGAGATCTGAGGTCAGCCTGGATAAATCACAAAGATTTTCACATGTCAAAATTATTAGTTTTTAGGGAGAGTTAATATTCACGCATGGGAATAAAAAGAAAAGCCAGGACAAAATTTAGGAGTTAGAGGGAAGGTATCTAAGGATTTACACATTTTTCATTTGAATCCATCTGCTATTTACTGCAATAATATTATTTAACACTGGAAAAAATTATTTAGGTGTTTTAAAAAACTGTGGTACACTAATGCTTGATTTGAGAAACAATTGTTTGACACTTTACTCCAGAAAACCCTACCTAATTTTTTTGGCCACGAGGCCAATATATAATAATACACTTATTATAATTGCTGAAATATCCTGAATGAAATAAACAGCTCCTTAAAGGCTGAGGTTGTAAAGCTCAAGTCTAAAAAACTAAGTTCTCATCACATATCTACACACTGTCCACCTACAGAGAACACACATGCATGCACACTGTCCACCTACAGAGAACACATATGCACACACTGTCCACCTACAGAGAACACACATGCATGCACACTGTCCACCTACAGAGAACATATATGCACACACTGTCCACCTACAGAGAACACACATGCACGCACTGTCCACCTACAGAGAACACACATGCACACACTGTCCATCTACAGAGAACACACATGCACACACTGTCCATCTACAGAGAACACACATGCACGCACTGTCCATCTACAGAGAACACACATGCACACACTGTCCATCTACAGAGAACACACATGCATGCACGCCAAATGTACTCAGATTTTTCACATTGAATTAGCCACTCTTATTCCACAAACATCTATTAAATGGCTGCTCTGGGCCAGGTGCTCTGCAAGGCATTGGTCTACAGAGATGGGAAGAGAACCCCTATGCTGAAAGACTTCACAGTTTCCTGGAAAATCAACAATGCAATGAATTACTATATTGTAGGCAGAATATCTAGGTCTGTCTGAGAAAATTAAAGAAAGCTGCATTGAGGGGATAATTTGTAAAGAAACTTGAAAGATGAATAAGAGCTTGCTGTGTGGGCAAGAGGGGCACTCTACCTGTGGCATACTAGGTGGTTGTAATGCAAGCAGAGGAAGTGACTCTTGCAAAGCCACAGATGCATGAGAGATTGTAGATCACTGGGGAAGGAGGCTGCCAGTGGTTTAGTTTTAAAAGAACAGGGAGTACAGGTTAGAGAAGGGGGACAGGGCATGAGAAAAGAATAGAGAAGAAGGATCAGATTGCAATGACCTCAGTGACCTGAAATGAAGTTTGGAAATAAATAGGCAGAGAGACATCACTGAAGTTTTGAACAAGATGGTGACACACAGTTAGATGCTTGTGTCATAAATAGTCTGTTGGCTGCGTGGTAGAAGCACTTCTTTTACTGGAGAAGGTGAAACCAAAACACACTGAAACAATCCGCATGGGAAGTGATGCTGGCCCAGAAAGTGGATATGAAGACGAGAGCATAGATGGCTATCCCTGCATCCAGATAAAGGAAGTTGGTGAAATGACAAAATCTAAGATTGCTTCCAGGCTTCTGGCTTGCAGTGGATATTAACTAAGTACTATAGGAATACACCAAGTTTGATGGAAGAGGAAAATGATAAATTCAGTTTGAGGGAAAAGTTGCATTTGAGAACATAGAACATCCAGTTTGAAATATCAAGTGAACCATTGGAAATCTATGTCTAGAATAACATGTGAGATCTAAGGGAAAGAAAGAGATACATGCCTCATCAGCCCTTGGTGAAGTCACAGCATATATGAACTTGTCTAGGAAGACACAGTGAGAAGAAAGAGGGTAGAGAATGGAACTCTGAAAGATGACAATATTAAACAAGTAAGAGAGAAGCAAGAGCCAGCAAAGGAGATGGAAAAAAAGTTAAAAAAAAATCCAGAGTGTTAGAAGGATGGTTGGGAGAGAGGGGTCATGGAATTTAAAGCAGAGGAGAACATCTAGAAGGAAGACTTTATCAAGAATGGCTAGCACCTGAGGGCTGTCACTTACAGTGAGAACAACAAAGCATTCACTAGCCTGGGCAACAAGAGGTAGTTCTATATTACTACAGCAATGTCACATCAATGTAGGCAGATGGTAATTTTCAATACTTTGAGGGTTGATAGGCTGAAGACAACCCAGGACCCTTCTCTGTGAAGGGAGGTAAAATAGAGGGGCAGCTAGAAGACAACCAAGTAAAGAGATAAAGTGGGGGCTTGGGAAAGGTGTGGGATGGTGATACTTCCACACAAAACCTGGGATCTGAATACAGTTCGAGACTGTGCATGTTTCACTTTTTCAACTATTATTGTTAAGTCATTAAGTTTGAACATGAAGTCAGATCAGACACAGGAGATTATCCTTAAAATGGGCTCAAAGCCAATGCCAGGAACATAGTGGTTAAGACTTGAAGCTGGGCTGCCTGAAATTGATTCACAGCTGGGCCATGTACTAGCTGTATAACCTGAGATCAGTCACTCTACTTGGTGTCTTTTCTTCTAAACTGGGGCATTGTTGTGGGGAGAATGAAATATGTTGGAAAATGCAAATGACTTGAAATTTTGCCTGACATATAATAAGAGCTACGATGTATTCTTATTGCACAGAAAAATGAAAGAAACTCCTGGAATAAAATTTTCATAAGGCAACTCATAGTATATGTTTTCTTTTTTTTTTTTTTTAAAGTCAAATTTAGAAAGGTATATTCCACTCAAGGTGGGTGGTTGGGGATATTCATGGAAAGAGGTTTGGTCCCAGTGCTGGCAAGCATTTTTGCAGATCCAGGCTGAGCAGAGCTTGTCATCAGACAGCTCTTTCATATTTTTACTCATTCTAGATTTCAGTTCCATGTCTAGCCTCTTGAAGACCTAGAAGAAGGTTCAGAATAAGACAAGTGGACAATCCTGAATCAGTGCTACTAAATGCCCAAAGCATATGCAAGATTTCAGTTTATAAAATGTTTTAGGGTAAATTATCAAGTTCAATATTATAAATAATTCTAATCTCTACAGTATGACTGATATCACTGTATTAAATGCCTCTTTAGCTAGTAGATAATGTGGGGATTAGAATCCAGGTCTTCCTCCTTTAGAACAGAGAAGGGATATCTGGAAGCCTGAAATCCTGACAACTTAGTGGATTCTAGCCATTCATGGTCTTGGGGGGAGGAGTTACAGTCTGGATTAATCCAATCCAATTTTAAGTGGCATTGTGACACTTGATTATACTTGTATTGCTAAGAAAATATAAGCCCCTCAAAGGCATGGTCTGTACCAATCTTTTTTTTTTCCCCCAGAACCTGGCACTAAAAATGTAATCAATAAATGCTTATTGACTTCTGAACTCAGAGTGCCACATACATCCAGGGTATGACCAGGAAATGGCATTCCTAAACCCATGGAGAACCATCCGGCCCTGTAGTGGTGAGCTGTACAAAATAACACCAGTAAAATAATCTTTCTTTTCAGATGGTTGCATTTTTTTAAGGAAAAATGCCTTGGAGGAGATTACAAAATATAGATAATTTTCCCCCCTTCAATTTAAAGACTTTCTCCATAATGAACAAATGTTTATTTAGACAACTGCTGAGCTGGGCAGGGTGGAGAGATAACAATGAGTACCGCAGAACTCGCTTAGACTAATATCTGTAAAGGGGGATCCTTTGCTAAGTGAGCAGATGTTTCCTGGGCTGAAATAAATTAGAGTGATGTCTGAGTCATCATGAAGCTGTGGATGCAGGAATAAACCTGTTATAAGAATCCTGTATCCTGTTCAACGAATGTTATGTGGGCTGGCAAGATGAAGTGTCCACCAGGGTCTAGAACACAAGGCCCACCTGACTTAGGCAAGATTGGATTCACTGACGCCGAGAATGAAGAGTTGTAATACTGGAGGCAGGACCAGGCTGTTAGAGAAAGTTTTCATGGTAGATGAAATCTGTCAGCTAACATTGATTCACTGAGGAGCATTTGCCAGGTTTCACACAAAATGCATTCACTGCACGCATTGCCATCCCAAATCCATATGAGAGTCATGCATTTAGGTAAACTTGTCTTACAGAAGAGACAACTGAGATTCAGAGAGGTTCCACTTCCCTGGGTTATAGAGCTAGTAGGAAGTGAACCTGGCTAGGCAATCGGTTCTACATGGCTATTATCAAACTGTCTGCACCATAGTTAGCTGTGTCTTCCTCAAATGAAAAGGGATTGCTGAGCTTATAAGCACAGCACCTGGGGGAAGAGGAGGAAATGGGATGGGGAGCCCTGTGTCTCCCAGGGTCCAACCCATACATCCTCCCCACACCCCAATGTAAGGCTTCAATACTCTGAAGGATGTTAACACTTAACTGTCAGAAATGGCATATGGAAGAATCTCAGTGCCCAAGACAAGCCTTGTCCATCATGAAATATCAGTCATGGCTCTACTGGTTTTCCAGCAGTACAAACACCATAAAGAAGAAGGGAGTGAAAGCTCAGTCTAGTTTTGGGAAGAGATTCCTATTACCACAGCCATGAAATCTATTCCCCTGCACGAATCATGACCATGTTTTGCTCAGGAGCAACCACGGGTGTAGCAATGGGTTTCAGGTTAAAGCAGTGTAAATGTCAATGTCTCATGAGCATTTCTGGAGCTGTTATCACGGCAGGGGGTGGCTTAGATGTTTTCTAAGCATATATGTGGATTACATCACTTAAAAATATCAGAGCAGCTTTGTAATGTGACCACTACTATTATTCCTGTTTTACAGATGAGGAAAGAAATGCTTAATGGGCTGAGTAAAATTTTTCTTCTTCTCTCTCTCTCTATTTTTTTTTGTCTTTTTGCCATTTCTTCGGCTGCTCCTGCAGCATATGGAGGTTCCCAGGCTAGGGGTCAAATTGGAGCTATAGCCACCGGCCTACACCAGAGCCACAGCAACATGGGATCCAACCGAAGTCTGCAACCTACACCACAGCTCATGGCAATGCCAGATCCTTAAACCACTGAGCAAGGCCAGGGATCGAACCTGCAACCTCATGGTTCCTAGTCAGATTTGTTAACCACTGAGCCATGATGGGAACTCCAAATTTTTCTTCTCTTAAGGAACTTGCAGTACAGAATGAAAAAAATTCTGCAGTCCAATGGATTTCATTGGTGAGACTGGAAGGATGGCTACCATACCCTAGGCAGGGTCATCTCTTTGCTCTTGACCTCGGAATATTTTTACCCAAGACACTGGCTAATTCAGGCTTCCAGATGAACCCTCGGAATCCATGCAGGTGCTTTGTTGTGACACAGTGTTCTGGTTTAGTGGTTGTATTCCCTCTTGGCCTTTGCCTCACCATGGGCACAAATTCTTAGAGCTGAACATTTATCTCTCTTCTTCTCTCATCGAATTCCCCTCCTTTAAGGTGAAGAAGCTGAAGCTCAGATCAGTTAAGTAATTTGCCCAAGGATGCTTAGCTACTTCAGACTTAGGACTTGAACTCATGGCCAATCTTAAATTCTGTTTCCTTGCCATCCTACAGCATGGTATGTTGGGTAAGGCCCTGAGGTCAGTAGGGACAAAGTGGTATATTAATCCCAAGGGCCAGGAAAAGTATGCAACCTGTATCCTGGACACAATGGGAGCTCCCTTTGGTTGTAAAGTGTGAGGTGATCAAAGCAATTTTGGCTTCAATATGGAAGGCGGGCTGGAGGCAGTACCATCCAAAGTGATAGGCCTGTGCCAGATGCCTTAGTGAGTGAGGATGAATATCAGAGCTGGGGAGGCAGCCAGGAGAAAGCCACAGAGCAATAGACACTGAATAGCTGTACGAGAGCTGCAGTGAGATTAGCAAATTAAGACATGATGCCATTGCAGGGAGAAGCGGAAATAACGTTCATAAAATACTGAACACAGTGCCTGCCATGACCTTTGTTGAGTGTTATCGTTACTGTGATAGTGGCCATTGTTAAAATGTGTGCTGCGTTCCTCCAGCACCAAGCTTTTCTAACTTTTTCCCTGTAGTCAGGCGGTCCTTTCATCTTTTCTTGATCTTATTCTAGATTCCCTCTTGAAATCACTCAATCACAGAGCTCTCAACACTAACAGGAAACCCACAGGTCATGGAGGCCTTCCTCCTCCCCTTCTACCACCCATCTTCCTGAGAAGGAGACAGAGTTAATATGGGAATGGAGTGGGAGTCCCATCTCCTGGACCCTGAGGATGCCTATTCCAAGGAGGTTCCTTGATCCCCACCCACTCCTCCGGGTTAAATGCCCGATTCTCTGCATTCCCACACCCTGTCATTTGTTCCCTGACTTTCCACTTTTTCCTTTATTTGGGTGCCCTATGTGAGTCTGTCTCTCCTGCTTAGCTGGGACTTCTTCAGGGAAAGCCCACTAAAAAAATGATTCCCTGCAGTGAGCTTTCATATCACGCTATGTAATTTACTTATGTTATTTTAAAATACAAAATATAGAAGTGGGATCAAGATAGCAGAGGAGTAAGACATGACACGCACCTTCTCCCACAAACAAAACAACAATTAAAAGAAAACATTTATAGGTAGTACAATTCAAACAGAACATCTACCGAACACTGGCGGAAGACCTTAAACCTCCAAAAAGCACAAGAAACCATCTATGTAACTGGGTAGAACAAAGGAAAAAAAAAAGAGCAAGAGACAAGAATCAGGACAGGACTAACACTCATGAGAGGGGGCTTTGAAAGAGGAAAGGAATACACACCCTGGAAGCCACTTAACTTTTGGGGAGATCGGCCAAGATGGAGGGACCTCAAAGCCTTCAAGAAAAGTGCAGCAGCTGGACAGAGGAGGGCAAAGCAGAGTGAGAGCTGCACAGACCATCAATAGCACCCCCCAGGATACCACAGCCTGAATCTCTCGGAAGGGGACTGTGCACTGAGACTCAGGCTCTGAAGGTCAGTTCCAGGGAGAGGACTAGGGTTGGTTGTGTGGGGACACCCTGAGGGGCTAGGAAGTGGAGTGCCAAGGTCTTGGGAGCAGAGCACCACAGCCAAGGGAATCTGGGAGGAGGTCTGGGCCCACAGGAGAAGCAAGACACCATTGAGGAGGGATGGATCACTATAAGAATATCTTTCTCTGCACATGTGTGGACTCTCAGAGGGTGGAGCCAGAGGCCAACCAGGCCCCTGTTGCCTATGCTACAGGCAACAGGCCCCTCTTCTGCAGGCTGCAGGTGGTGGCACCTCCTATGAAGCCTAAGCATGAAGGGGTGCCTCTTGCATGGTCCACAGGTAGTGGGAGCAAAACACCATGGTTATCTCAGACTCCAGAGGTGGGAATGCCTGGCCACCACTAGGGGTCTGGTGAATAGGCACCACCTGCAGCCCCAGTCACCTGAGAATCTGCAATGAGGAGGGCACTGCAACCAAACAACACCCACTGTTGCTCTCACCTCTCTGGGAATGCACACACACCCTGCTGCTGCTGCTGCTGCTGCCAAACACAACAGGGGTTACCTACACCTGCCTGGGTGGCTGAGGGTCATTGCCACTTCCCACGGCTCTGAAACTAGGAGCAGCCTGTGCCACCTTCCCACAGGTCCTAGCCTCTGTCAAAGGCCTAGCAACCAGGTGCTGACTACTAGCCATGCCTTTTGCCTCCATCTCCCTGGAAGCATGCACAGCACTCTATCAAAGGGATAAAATCCTGTACACACTGAGGAAAGAGAGAACAAGTATCCAACCAAAAACAGCCCTCATGCCAAAAATAAATAGTAAGCCCTCACAAAATACTCAGGGGCCTTCTCATATATAAATAGCCCTCCAAGACTACAGTAGTTGTTTTCCCTAGACTCACGGAATAGGAAAAATATAAGCAAAATGAAGAAGCTCAGGAACCATTCCCAATTAAAATAAGAGGAGTATTCCCTTGAAGCAGCAAACAATGAAACATACCTCTGCAGTCTAATAGACACTGAGTTCAAAAAGAGGATAGTGAAAATATTGAAGGAATTAAGGGCAAATATGAAGGAACTAAGAGTATATATGAACACTAATGCAGATTACATTAGAAAGGAACTAGAAAATATAAGGAGGAGCCAAGAAAAATTCAAAAATCCATTTGCAGAGATACAAACTGAGTTAAAGGCACTGAAAAACAGAATGAATAATTAAGAGGAATGAATCAGTGACTTGGAAGATAGAAGAATGGAAATCACCCAATCAGTACAGCAGATAGAAAGCCAAATTAATTAAAAAGAAAACATGAAAGCAATATAAAAGATCTATAGGATAATATAAAGCAGGGAAATCTCTGCATAATAGGGATTCCAGAAGAAGAAGAAAAAGAAAAGGGGATTGAAAATATATTTGAAGTAATTATGGATGAAAACTTTCCAAATCCAAAGGAAACAGATGTCAAGATACAGGAAGCACAGAGAGCCCCAATCAAGCTGAACCCCAAAAGGTCTACACTGGGACATATTATAATAAAAATGTCAAAAGTTAAAGATAAAGAGAGGATTCTAAAGGCAGCAAGAGAAAGACAAAGAGTTAATTATAAGGGTACACCCCTAAGACTATCAGTTGATTTCTCTACAGAAACACTAAAGGCCAGAAGAGTAGCAAGACATATTAAAAGTTCTAAAAGAGAAAAATTTGTAGCCTAGGATACTCTACCCAACAAAGATATCATTTAAGATAGGAGGAGAAAAAAAGAATTTATCCAACAAACTAAAACTAAAAGAGTACAGCAATGGGAGTTCCCATCGTGGGTCAGTGGTAACAAATCCAACTGAGAACCATGAGGTTGTGGGTTCAATCCCTGGCCTTGCTCAGCGGGTTAAGGATCCGGCATTGCCATGAGTTGTGATTTAGGTCATTGATGTGGCTCTGATCTGGCATTGCTGTGGCTGTGGCATAGGCCAGTAGCTACAGATCCAATTGGATCTCTGGCCTGGGAGCCTCCATATTCCATGGGTGTGGCCCCAGAACACACACACACACACACACACACACACACACACACACACACACAAGAGTACAGCAATATTAACCCCATTCTAAAAGAAATACTGAAAGTGTTCCACTAAATAAAAAAGAAGTAAGAAGAAATAGGATGGAGGACATCACTACTGGAAAGTAATCACTTAAAAAAGACAGTATACAGATTTAAAATGAAAAAATATTATAGAAGTGATGATAAACACAAGGAACAGCAAAAGGATAAACATAAGATGTTTAAAAAGGACATCAAAATCATAAAATGGGGGAAAGTAAGAAACTCTAGACTCTCTTTTTAAAAAAACGTGTTTAAGCCTATGTAACTGTCAGGCTAAATCAAGCTGATATAGGAAGGAGTTAACATATTTGAAAAACAGGGAAACCACAAACCAAAACCAAACAAAAACTAAAAAAGAGGACACAAGAATAAAATAAAAGGAAATCATTCAACAACAACAAAAAAAGTAACAAAGGAGAAACATAGAATCAACTTGAAAACAAGGTTTAAAGTGACAATAAATACATATTTATCAATAATTACCTTAACTGTCAATGGACTGAATGTTCCAATCAAAAGACATAGAGTATCAGACTGGATTAAAAAAAAACTAAGAGCCTACAATACATTGCCTACAAGAGACTCACCTTAGGGCAAAGAACACATGGAAATTGCAAGTGAGGGGATGGAAAAAGACATTTCACGTGAATGGAAAAGACAGGAAAGCAGGAGTTACGATAAACATATCAGACAAAATAGACTTTAAAACGAAGACCATAAAGAAAGACAAAGAAGGACACTATTCAATGATAAAAAGAACCATTCAAGAAGAAGATATTACAATCATCAATATATATATGCCCACATAGGCACACCCATATATATACAACAAACGCTAACAGACATAAAAGGAGAAATTGATGGGGATGCAATAATAGAGGGAGACTTTAACACCCCACTCACATTAATGGAGAGATCCTCTAGACAGAAAATCAATAAGCCAACAGAGGTCCTAAATGACACAATAGAAAAGTTAGACTTCATGGACATTTTCAGGACATTACATCCAAAAAAAAAAAAAATCAGAATATACATTCTTTTCCAGCACACACTAAACATTCTTAAGGACTGACCACATCCTGGGGCACAAAACTAAACTCAAAAAATTTAAGAGTATAGAAATTATTTCAGTTTTCTTCTCTGACCACAATGGCATGAAACTAGATATCAACCACAGGAAAAGAAATGAGAAAAAACTGACTTCATGGAGACTAAATAACATGCTACCAAAAAACAAATGGGTCAGTGAGAAAATCAAGGGAAATTTAAAAAATAGCTCAAGACAAATGATAATGAAAACACAACCATTCAAAATCTACGGGATGCCGCAAAAGCAGTGGTTAGAGGGAAGTTCATAGCAATACAGGGCTTCCTCAAAAAAGAAGAAAAATCTCAAATTGACCACTGAACCCAACACTTAAATGAGTTAGAAAAAGAAAAACAAACCAAACCTAAAGTCAGCAGAAGGAAGTGAATCATGAAGAGCAGAGAAAAAAATCAACAAAATAGAGATTCAAAAAACAATAGAAAAAAATCAATAAAACCAAGAGTGGGTTCTTTGAAAGGGTAAACGAAGTTGACAACCCTCTGAAGAGACTCACCAAGAAAAAGAAAGAACTCAAATGAACAAAATATGAAATGAAAGAGGAGAAATCTCAAAGGATACTGCAGAAATACAAAAAAAAAAAGAGAGAGAGAATAGTATGAACAACTATATGACAACAAATGGAACAACCTAGAAGAAATAGGCAACTTTCTAGAGACATACAGCTGGCAAAACTGAATCAAGAAGAAATAGATCAATTGAACAGACCGATCATTAGAAATGAAATTGAATATGTAATAAAAAGCATTCCCTACACACAAAAGTCTAGGACCAGATGGCTTCACAGGTGAATTTTATATTCTACCAAACATACAGAGGAGAACTTAAACCCATCCTTCCTAAACTTTTCCAAAAGGTTGAAGAAGGAACATTCCCAAAGACATTATATGAAGCCACAATCAACCTAATACCAAAATCAGATAAAGATACTACCAGAAAAAAAAAATTATAAGCCAATGTCTTCAATGAATTTTACACAAAAATTCTCAACAAAATTTTAGCTAACAAAATTCAGCGACATATTAAAAAGATCTTAACACCATGACCAAGTGGGATTCATTCCAAGTTCATAAGGGTATTCAACATATGCAAATCAATAAACACCATACAACCTATTAACAAAAGAAAAGTCAAAAACCCCATGGTCATCTCAATAGATGCAGAAAAAGCATTTAACAAAACCAACATCCATTCATGATAAAACCTCTTACCAAAGTGGATATACCTTAACATTATAAAAGCCATTTATGATAAACCCACATTCAGAAATCAGGTGCATTTCTGTATACTAACAACGAAATATTAGAAAAGGAATATAAAATACAATACTTTTTAAAATCATACCCCCAAAACTTAAATACCTGGGAATAAACTTGACCAAGGAGGTGAAAGACTTACATGCTGAGAACTATAAAACATTAATCAAGGAAATTAAAGAGTATTCAAAGAAATGGAAAGATATTCCATGTTATTGGTTTGGAAGAATTATGTTATTAAAATGGCAATACTAGCCAAAGCAATCTACAGATTCAATGCAATCCCTATCAAACTACCCATGACATTTTTCACAGAACTAGAACAAAAAAATCCAAAAATTCATATGGAAATATAAAAGACCTAGAATTGCCAAGGCAATCCTGAGCAACAAAAACCAAGCAGGAGGCATAACTCTCCCAGACTTCAGACAATACTACAAAGCTATAGTAATCAAGACAGTGTGGTACTGTACAAAAAGCAGACGTATGGACTAATGGAACAGAATAGAGAACCCAGAAATAAACACAGACACATTGGTCAATTAATCATGACAAAGGAAGCAAGAATATAAAATGGGAAAAAGTCTCTTCAGCAAGTGGTGCTGGGAAACCTGGACAGCTGCATGTAAATCAATGAAACTAGAACACTCCTTCACACCATACAAAAAAAATAAACTCAAAATGACTTAAAGACTTAAACATAAGGTAAGATACCATCAAACTCCTGAAAAAGAACATAGGCAAAACATTCTCTGACATCAATTGCGTAAATATTTTCTTAGGTCAGTCTCCCAAAGCAACAGAAATGAAAACAACAACAACAAAAAAACCCAATGGGACCTAATCAAACAATATTTTGCACAGGAAAGGAAACCATAAAAAAAGACAGTGTATGGAGTGGTAGAAAATAATTTCAAACGATGTATCTGACAAGGGTTTAATCTCTAAAATATGGATTAAGAAGATGTACACATACAGTGGTGGAATACTACTCAGCTATTAAAAAAGAACAAAATGATGACAGTTCCAGCAAGATGGATGGAACTATAGACTCTCCTACTAAGCAAAGTAAGTCACAAACAGGAAGACAAATGCCCTATGGTATCACTTATATCTGGAATCTAACACATGACACAAATGAACCTATCTACAGAAAAGAAACAAACTTACGAACATGGAGAACAGACTTGTGGCTGCCAAGGCGGAGGAGGAGGGAGTGGGATGGACACAGAGTTTGGGGTTAACAGATGCAAACTATTGCATTTGGAGTGGATAAGCAATGAGATCGTGCTGTATAGCACAGTGAACTATAAATAATCACTTGTGATGGAACATGATGGAGGATAATGTGAGAAAAAGAATGTCTATATATGTACAACTGGGTCACTTTGCTGTACAGCAGAAATTGTCAGAACATTGTAAATCAACTATAATAATTTTTTTAAATAAAATAAAATGTAGAATATACAATGTAAAATTTTAGAAGGCAGGGAAAAATCTTTACTTTTTCACTATCTATTCCCAGTGGTTAACACCATTCCTGGACCATGCTTGCACTTAAAAATATTTGAGGAATCAATGAATTAATCTCTGTATTCTGTGAGTGCAGTACCAGTACATAGTAGGTACTCAATATATTTGCTGCATGTATGTATACCAATTATTTATGGGCTTTTTAAAATTTGGCATTCAAGACTAAAGCCTTGAACATAGCCCAAAGTGCATAAATTCTAAATAGATGACACATTTCTCTGAAAGAAAAAGTAATGCAGCTATTTAAAAATGGCCTCAAGTCTAATAGTTAATGTTCAAGCATGACTTATTTACCATCTGAAATGTTTCTTCTCCTTGAGAAATATGTGAGGCGACATCAGTCTCATTAGCTCACTTAAATGTATGTTGGAAATGACTTTGTAATTTGAAATAATAAAAATTTACTTTATTTGATTTATGATTTACCAAGGCTCAGCTATAACTAGTCATTTTCTCATGTATATTCACATAACTTATACATGTCTGAATGGCTGGATGTGAAGGAAAAAAAAATCCGAGCAACCTTCATAAATATTTTAAAATACTTTTATTATTGTTGTTATGGTTATTTTTTGTATTATCATTTTTTAAATCATCTCCCACTTTATCCCACCCCTGTTCCCTTGGGTGGGGTAAGATGGCTTAAGGTAAAGATATGGAGAGTCTTTTGAGAAAATGTCATACATTTTGCAAAATTTCATTTTTCAGAAAAATAAAATGGAAGGATTTAGTGTCAGGAAGACCCAAGCTTGAGACTCAGCAGCACTTCTTTTTAATCTCTTAAATACACATGCACGTACAGGTAATATTACTGATCCAACCACTTAGGACCAGGTGTAAGATTTACAGGGCCCAGAATAAAGTGGAAAAGGGGGTCCCTGTTAGAAAATTATTAAGAATTTCCTGATGGTGACAACAGAACCTGATCACTCTAAGTGCAGATTATATGTGAGTGCACAGGTCGTATGCCCCACGGAGCCAATCCTGCAGCCAGATGCGACAAGTAACTGAGAACAGGTAAGGTGTCTCCCACCAAGGCTGACCCATAGTAGGCATTTAACAAGCTCTTGTTTCTCCAAGTCGGGCTTCAAGCTGCTCTTACAAGATCCATCAAGTCTGAAGCATTCAGTTATCTCTGCCAGAAATGAGCTGTCTACACCACTGGCACAGAGGTTTTAACTATAACCTATTAATACATAACTTTCTCTTTATGTATTAATAAGAGAGAGAGAGAGAGAAACAAAACCCAAAGTATCCAAGGCTTAAAGCACCAAAATGTGTCCCTAAAGGTAGATTTTTCCCTGTGAGGCCCTGTTCCCATGTGAAAGCTCACACTTGAAAACCATGTGCTACCTGGGATTCCAGATGGTCAAATTAAGGAACCAAACCATCAAACAGAAAGTCCTGGTTCTCAGCTCTGATCAGCTTCAGCATGCCAGGGAGGGGGTGTGGAGGTGGAGGAGCATATTTCCTACAGAAGGTGGTAAAAAAAAGAAAAGAAAAAAAAAAAAAAAAAACAGAACTGAGAGTCCCAGATGGCCACAGAAACGGGTTCCTCTGACTTTTCTGTAGCACCTCTCCTCACCTCCAAAGGGGGCTGTGCCATTGTCAGAGACGCATGCCTCATGGAAGGCTCTATAACCAGGGAGTTTTCTAAAACCTCTCCTTGTGGAATGCAGATGACATCTGGTATTAAAGAAGTATTCTCTTTTAATCACTGTTCAATCTTCTGCAGGGATAAATGAGTACGCGGGTAGCTTCCAGCTGCCCAAACTGATTTAGTTAAATAATGTAATCTATTTGTACACAAACGTGGAATAAATGTCACGGAAGTTCCTTAGCGTGCAGTTATAATGAGTTATCCCTTTCTCGAGGTGATTAGGAGTGTTTAGTTTGTTTCAAATGCATATCAAGCCTCGTGATTGCCAATGAGCCAGGGACAACCTAAATTAGCCTCCCACAGCTGCTGACCTCCGCAGTCACTGCAAAACCATTCCTTTCAGGGAAAAGAGCCTCCTCTTAACAGTAAGTTGGGAGCTGATTTTTCTTTTCTTTTCTTTCCATTCCCTTTTAAATGTTCCTTTTTTTTTTTTTTTTTGTCTTTTGTCTTTATTCAGCTTCTATAGACCCCAGGTCTCCTCAGAGCTAGTCAGGGAAATACAGTCAGAGTTTCAAGATGAACAGGAATTTATACTCATTTAGTTGAAATATCGTTTTACATGCAGGAAATCTGAGGCTCAGAGATGTTAAAACTTTTGTCCAAGGCCACAGAGTGATTCAGTGTCAGACTTTAAACTGAAACCCTGGATTCCGATATCCAGTTCCTTGCTTTTTCTCACACCTCTCCTTAGCTTTCAACCTCTTAAGGTGGCAGGTTACTAGGTGAGGACTGCAATGTGCTGTGGAGAAGAACTTGGTCTCTAAAGGCAGGGTGACTGGGTGGCAGGTAGTGCCAAGCCAAATGTTCTCACTATGACCTTGAACAACTTAACTCAGTCTGCCAACCAGAATAAGGGGAATTCGACTGGCTTTCTATGGACCATCTATTCTGTCATAGACATTTTACTAACATTTACTTCTTTGAATATTTGTGACTTTTTTACTCAATAGCTTCACTTCCAGGTCTCAGATTTTCCCAAGGACACTTTCTGGTTTGCTATATCAGATTGAAAGAGCATTTATTTAAAAACCACTAAATTTAAAAAGTAGTAAAAAGATGGAAGCCAAATGAAGAATAATTTCACATATTGTCTTCTGTAAAGAGATGAAACAGGCAAGAAGGGAGACAGCAGGAGCTATCCAGTCACCAAAATGAGATTGTGCCTTTTGCCGATGACTATCCGTCTTCCTGTCTTGGTCAGATAACTGTGGAAGAAGTACTTCTATCACCTTGTGCAAAACGGATGCCTCTGCAGCAACTCCTCGCTTCCAGGAGAAAAAGTAATCATTGTGTGCTATTTGAATGTCTTCATAAATATAAGTTATGGGTTTGATTCAGATCAGTCCTATACAGTCTTAGAAGATCAATAGTGCCATGTTCATTAGTCTCGAATTGAAGAGCTCTCATACTTTGGCCAGAAGATGGTAACTGTTTTTAATGATTTTTTGCCAGTTGGCATCAAAAGCAGATTCAATGTCCCTGGTAATTTCCTATGTTATCTTGGGGCTTTTCATTCCCTCATCCAACCATGAAGGTCAGAGTGTTGCTCTCTGCAAAGATAACTATAGCTGCATTCCTGGACTCGTAGGATAAAGTGTGTAACTATCCAGCAGCTGCTGGGGTAATAGGTGTTTTCACTCAAGCCCTATAGTGATGAGAAGGAAGGTTATGCATTTTCCCCACCAGGCCTTAATGGGGAAGTATCATGCCATTTTCAAAAGAGAAGGGAGAAGCCTGGGTTCTAATTTCAGAAATGCTATTTGCTTACTGGTTTTGAGTTTGGAGCAGTTAGTCAATGTGGGCTGCTACTTGGATGGTCTTTAATGAGAGATGTCTCTCAGTGTACATGCTCTTTGAATGTATACTGCTCTTTGATAGCCTCCTTGAACTTGGGAAGATTTAAATATAAGACATATTAACCATAGATTGCTTAAGCATGATTTGCTTTAAACAATAGAAGGTAGAGAAACTGACATCCTGACAGTTGAACTCAATCTTAAGGCTTGAGAACTTCCACCGTTCAGATAGATAGTTATCAAGTAAGAGGTATTGCTACCTTGAGGCTGCCACACTGCGCTGAAGCCCAAGCAGCCATGTGGTCACTCTGTAAGGCTCCACAGTTCATTGCTCCATGGTTCTCCACAAGGAGGAGATTTAGGCTGTGGTTGATACTCTGAGCTCCCAGCTGCTGGTCAATGCCAAATGCCAGCCATATAACTGAAGTCATTTTGTCCCTTCCACTCACCCAGCAGCCTGTCTGTCACAACCTGAAGCAGAAGTGCTGGACTAACCAACTGAATTGTAAAAAGTCAAGAAATTATGCTATTTGAAGCTATTATGTTTGACGTTTTGTTCATTTTTTTTTTCCTAAAGTGCTATGTAACAGAAATGACCAGCCTCTCAAGCTTCTCTGTCTGAACCCATATCCCATCTGGTCCCATCTGTGGGACCAGAGAGCCTATATGCCAATCAAATACCCATGGCATTCAAGGCCCTGCTCCATCTCATTCAATTTTTCTAGCTTCCTCTTTTCTGACTGCCCCCAGAAATGGTGCTGGAACCATTTGGAATCCTCTGATATTTAGCCATTTACAATTCTCTGAACATTTAAACTGCTTGCAATAATCCAGATATCTCAAGACTTTCCATAACATTTTTCTTCCTTTCTGCTTCCTGTTTCTCTGCTATAGGTACCTTTCCCTACCAGGTAAAATGCCACCCCCTGTTTGACACTGTTCCCACTTACCAACTACTTCCTCTGCAAAGAAGTGGCTGCCGGGCTTCTGGAAGTATTATACTAAGCCAGACTTCTTACCACAATCAGAGGTGACAAAAAAATTGCAAATTCCTTTGATGGCCAAATCAAAAGACTCTCTTGTGTATCCTTGACCATCAGTGATTTTTTAGGTTTAGAGGATTTTTAAAAATCTATGGTTATTAGCTTTTAAAAAATCAGATGGTGTGATATATTGCACACATGTACTTCAGCATTAATTAAATGCTCTCTATGCACCAGGTATAACACTAAGTATTTTATTTAGGTCATCTCTTTGACCCTTTATAACCTATGTCAGGCATGCACTATCACTATCTCTATTTTATAGGTGAGAAAACTGAGTCTCAGAAGGTCTTTACAAACATGAGCTGCCTGGTTCAGGGACAGAGCTTTTTCACTGCTCTCCCTTTGATTCTGTGGCCCAACCTGGGTTCAGAGTCCCCTGCACAGAGCAAGTACTTGTGTACATATCAGGTGAATAAACAAATGAGTTAAGATTAGAGGGAGTGCATAATTTACTTCAAATGTGTGAATAGCATTTGACATTACAATTTGGGTAAAGCAGCGTCTGCCAGTGTGTTCCTCCTGCCTATCCTGTTCTCCTTGAGACTGTCCACCTGCTAAGGGCTCAACATTCAGACTGAGCACAGTCTCTGCCACAAAGCCATATATCTCAGTAATTTGGTCTGTGCGTCCTTGAGTCAGATTATGTGAATTTGAAACCTACCTCTATTAGTGAGTAATGGGTGAGTCTTGGACAGCCCACTTCTCATGATCCAGACTCCCTGTTTGTAAGATGAAGGCCCACACCGCATAATATCATGATGAAGATTAATTTAGTTAATATGCATAAACAAACCAGATTACTGGTCAACAGCTATATGAAACTGTGGTGGTGATGATGATGAAAGAGGAAGAGGAGTAAAAGGAAGAGAACAGAAAACTAAAAACAGAATTACTATATGATCCATAAATCCCACTCCTGAGCACATATCCAGACAAAACTATAATTCAAAAAGATACATGAACCCTTATGTTCATAGCAGCACTATTCACGATAGCCAAGACCTGGAAGCAACCTAAATGTCCAGTGTCAGAAGGATGGTTAAAGAAGAGGCGGTACATACATACAATGGAATACTTCTCGGCCATAAAGAAATGAATAACATAATTTGCAGCAACATGATGCAACTAGAGATTATTGTACAAATTGAAGTAAATCAGAAAGAAGTCAAAAAACATATGATATCACTTATAAGAGGAATCTAAAATATGGAACATGTGAACCTATCTGCAAAACAGAACCAGACACATGGACATGGAGAACAGACTTGTGGTTACCAAGGAGGAGCGGGAGGGTGGAATGGACTGGGAGTTTGGAGTTAGTAGATGCAAACTATTACCTTTAGAGTAGATAAGCTATGAGGCCCTACTCAATAGCACAGGCAACTATATTCAAAATCCAATGATAAACCTTAATGGAAGGGACTATTTTAAAAGTATGTATACATATATACACTTTATATATACACGCATATACAAATATTAAACTGAATCACTGCTATACAGTAGAAATTAACACTATGCTATAAAATAACTATACTTCAATAAAAAGAAAAATATAATAAATATTTTAAAAAGAGGAAGAGAAGGAACAGAAAAAACAACAGCAGCATTTCCTTACAATCCCACAGACCCCAACAGAGTGGGTGCCCTTCCTTGGGTCACTACTGTCCGAGTCACAGACAACACACAGGCTGGTCTTCCTACCTCCTCTGCGCCCCCATGACAGAGTGAGCTTCTTAAGGGTAAAACCAATTACACAAACATCAGAATTTATGCTGTTTGGCACGAATTAGTTTTCAATAAATGCTCAATAAATGAACGCTGAATAAGTTCACAGAATTCCCATGAATATGCTACCACCTGTGGCTACCCAAAGAGAACAAAGGGGACAGTGGCCACCAAAATGATAGAATTTTTTATTATGCACCTATAGAAAAATAACCTTGCTAGAGAGAAGTAAAAGATGTCAGAGAAATAAAGAGGAGGAAAGGAGTTCTGACCACGTAGCAGGTGCTAACCACTGTGTTGGGACAGATGCATATATTATTAATTTTATTAATACTATGTAGAAATTCCATTAATTAATTAATTATTTTTCTGCGGCTGAAGATTAAGAAAGATAGTGACATAGTAACACTAAAATAAAAGCTATTTATCAAATTTATTAATTGTCTGAATTGTGCCAGGTAACTGGCTGGTTATATACTATATTTTCTCGGATTCGATTATCAGCAAGATTTTTTGTGGAAGATATTATTGTTTTCATTTATACGGGAGAAACACAGGTCAGTGAAGTTCAATGACCTGAACAAAGTCACCCAGTACGGCATAGCCAGAGCCAGTTCTAACCAAGTCTAAAGTCACCAGTCATTTTATTAAGTAGTGGCTACACTACTGCCAGAAGTCAGGCCCCAAGAGATTATATCATCACATATCTGGTCAAATCACCAAAATATCAGAATTGACCCAATGTGTTGCTGAACTGATTTTCTGTTTTGTCAGCCTTTGGCATTATTGAAGTCTCATTTAAAGGAAAAATAAAAGATGTGCAAGGGTGGAAACAGGTTTGTAAAAATAAATCTTGCAAAAGAGACAGCAAGTCAGTCCCTGGGTTTTTCCATAGACATTAGAAGGCGATGTAAGTGGCAGTTGTGGCAATGCCCCGTGGGACCTCCACCTATGGGGAGGAACTGTCCAAAGGCTGGGACTGCTGCTCTCTGCTGTCTCTTGCTGGATGTGTGCCTCCCACAGGTTTCTCAGGGTCAAGGACAAAGCAAAACCCAGGGTTTCTCAGGAAAACTTGACACTGGGAGATGAGGTTTCCTCTAAAATTATTTTAGCCTGAGGACTCCCAGGGTATTTGCTGGACTTGTCTTAGATGGCATGGTGGTCCACAATGCTTCTGTCCAGATCTTGCTCCTTATCTCCTTCACCTGGGGTCACAGACTTGCCTTGTCATCTCTTGGCTCTCCAGCCTTCCTGGTTGACCTCCCTCTTTTCTCTCATGCATGCAATTCCCCTAAAATAAAATCTTTATATGTTTAATCTGGTCTTGGGATCCACTTCTTTGAAGACCCAGACCAATACAAGGCAGAACAGCCATGTCTTAGTAAATTACCTTGCAGACTGCTACTGTTCTGAAAATGTGTATGCCAGATCAGGAAACAATCACAAAGCTTTCAGAAAGATTACTTGTATGGGATATCAATGTTCTCAAAATACTAAAAGACTGTTCCACGTATTAAGTACTTTGTATATGGGATCTTATTTATTCCAGACCACAATAAACAGGGTAATACACTCATTTTTAATTACCATTGTCTAGTGAGGAATATGAAGCTCCAAAAATTTACAGAATTTACAATGACTCCATGGTAAGCCAGGACTCCAGTCTAGATCTCAGGACTCTAAGAGTTTTCACAGAAAGTGGTTTTCAAACATTACAGCCCGAGTCCATTCAGCATCAATTGTAGTTCATGCCACTTCATCAGTCTTCTTAGATTTGCTATTTATAGTAAAATACAATGTGGTCTAGGTCTAGCTAAATGATTTCTGAGAAAAGACACATGCTAGGGCCCAGCAGAGGTCTAGTGGTAAGTGTTCAATAGTGGTTAGTTAAATTAAATTGAAAATGGATACACATGGAAGACTTAGGACATTTCTCAAAAATCTAATAACCTAAGAGCTATGCAAATTGGAATGGATTTGTTTAGGCTTTCAGCTTTAAAAGATCATGTTTGTTTTTTTAAAGGAAAAATAGATATACACATAAAAATGAATAAACATGAGAGGCTGGTAACTAGCGGAAGCTGAGAACAGAAAGCTGTGTAAACCTACAGACTGCAGACCTAACATTTGCACACCATGCTGCAGCTTTCTGGGCACTGCTGTACACAGCACTGCCTCTAACCTTTACCACAGCCCCAGGAGGGAGGTCTGGCCAACCATCTTCTAGAGATGGGACAAAAGAGGTTCAGAGAAGAAAATAAAAGCCACGCAACAGTTAGAACAGCAAGGATCCTGGCTAAAACTAAAGGAGACTGATGTCTGTATAGAGCAAGTGAAGTGATGGGGTTAGGGGCTTGTGTGAACCATTTGCCAAGCATCTATTGAGAAGTGTGTTTCTTAGCTGAACCTACAAGGGCAAGATTTGAGGATGCCACAGCTTTGGGACACAAAATGACAACACCCTTGGCAGAAAAATGGGTGTAGTGGCAATCGTGGGTCAGGCAAAAAATCAATGGCAGAGGGACAGGCAGATTGGATAAGGAAAGGTGTGCCAAATGTCATGTGTTGATGAGCCAACGAGTGAGTTTGTGAGCAGATGTGAGACCTCTACATGAGATGTGGACTTCAAGACAGAAGCACGGCAGATTTTACAGTGGAACAGACTTCCTGTGAGTGCAGGTTTGGACAAGGTCCAGTAAAATTTGGAGTTATACTTTTTTTTCTTTGTCTTTTTGTCTTTGAGGGCTGCACCCGCGGCATATGGAAGTTCCTAGGCTAGGGGTCTAATCGGAGCTGTAGCCACCAGCCTATGCCACAGCCACAGCTACAACAATGCCAGATCTGAGCCGTGAATGCCACCTACACCACAGCTCACAGCAACGCCAGATCCTTAACCCACTGAGGGAAGCCAGGGATCGAACCCGCAACCTCATGGTTCTTAGATTCGCTTCCACTGAGCCATGAAGGGAACTTCTGGAATTGTACTTTTAACATGACTCCCACCTTCTTTCTGCAGACCAGGGAAATCCAAATTCAGGTTATGCTGTGATATTAGTATTTGAAGGTGCACCGTGCTTATGAAGAAGAGCCTTGGACCAAAAATGAGACAGCATGTGTTCTAGTTCTAGCACCATAATTAACTTGTTCATGTAACTTCAAGCAAATTACTGCTCCCCTCTCATCCCCAAAAAAGAGGTTAGACTAGAGTTCACAGGCCTTGGGGAATGACAATGTAAGTGGGAGGTGCCTTTGTGAACTCAAGGGAGTCAAGACTCAAATACAATATTTTTGCAACTCAGTGTTGGAAAAAATTCCATGGTCCAACTTTTTGGTTTATAGATGATCAATTTTCATCTTCTAGACTCAATGTTGGCTATTCTGAAATTTGGTTACTGTGAGGAAGAAAGTTAACTACCAAAATTTCCTAGAATGGAAGTCTAAAAATTGTTGAACATTTACCATCATTTGGGGAATATGCATCATCTTCCTATTAAACACTATGGGTTTTTGTTTCCCCTAACTTTTACTCCTATTCACTATAAAAGCAGCTGGGGTAAATGTTCCATATGGAGTGAACTCAAGGTAAAAGAGATTATTCAGAAATAATAATGCGTTGGTGTCTAGATTGGTGAGATTGTGTGTAGACTCTTGCTAGTGGCAAGAGAAGCAAAGAAAAAAATAATGAGACCAGTGGGCTTAGAGCACAGGCTTACCCTCTGACCCCATCGGTGATAAAGGAAAACTGGGAGGCAAATGATGGGAACTCAGATACCTGTGAGAGGCTAAAAGGGGGCCAAACATAGAAATCCCAGATAAATTTCCAGGACACTCCAGAGCGGATGGTCTCAGTAATTAGTCTCTTAGTGTGTGCCTGAGAGTCTGGATGTACAGGAACAGAAGATGAACTGAGGCTGAGGGTGGAGTTTAGTTAAATGCACTTGGTGGCAAAGTCCACAGTGTGTTGTGGCAAAAGCTGGTCTTAGCGCCCGACACCTCCAGAGAAGGGAGTGGGAAGAGCAGAGGGAGCTCAGGTACTAAGACAGCAGGCTGACTAGGGGCGACTGCTGTCAAAGAGCAGAGTGCAGTGTTGGAAGATCTGTCACAAGAAGCCATGACCAAGCTCAGGCAGAAGCAGGAGCTGCTGGGACATGTGGCCCTGGCATAGTGTGGGGTTTGCTCATGGTTGCTCCCTTAACAGACATCATAGGACCTTCTCTTGAGCTGAGAGAAGACCACACACTAAGTCTATAAACACCGATTGAGCCCTGACATGCCAGTCACTGCGCTGTTAACAGTAAGGGGTAAATGTCTCATGGTCCTATGTGTAGAGGCAAAATGAGTCAAGAAAAGTGGAAGAACAGATATGGGAGAAGAAAAAGTCACTGGTGAGTCAAAGAGGGGAAGGTGTTCTAGACAGAGGTCAGTGCCCAGAAATGAAATGCCACTGCTCATGGACAGGACAGGGTGTACAGGAGGGTGAGCTGGGGGTGGATCACTTGCATGTGAAAAGCAGAGGAATTGGAGAGAGTAAAGGAAACCACAGACAGAGGCCTCCGACTGAGGGAAGCCCTAAGGAAGCACAGGTGAAAATGGCAAAGGATGTAATGAATATGCAAGACCCCCAAGGAGGAGTGATCACCACATTAGAGAGAAGGAATGAAGGAAACAGGGCTCCTCTTTCCTTTTTGAGTTAAAAATTCCCAGGAGAGCCTCTGACTTCTCAGAAACCAAAGCCATGCCAGGAACGTGGTAAGTGCTCAGTGAATACTAAATGTGAATACTAATTTCCATACAAAAATTTAAAAAATATTTCCTAGTAGTAAAAATAAATAAATAAATAAAAAGCTCAAAATGGGCTCAGATACCAATGCAAGTATTGGGTACCCCAAACTTTAATCGCTTGAGGCTAGCTTGGGGTTGGGACACACAACCTCTATTTCCTTTGTGCTCTAAATGATTGGAGCCTGAGGTTGGAGGTGGTGGGAGGAAGTGGACCAAGGAGTTTGGGAAGCTGCAGAGACCACAGACTTCATTGCTTCTACCACTCTGCCTGGGGCCAGGCTTGCTAATTATCCCCGTGGATGGAGATGATGGAAGTAAGCAGGTCCTCAGCACCGGCTGCTCCTAAACAGCCTGTAGGTACAGCCCAAGTGACAGTAAACAGTCTGTCAAAACACTCCTCTCTTTGAACACCCATCCTCCTGCAGATGCTGACATATTGGCCTGCAACAAATTGAACACACCTGGCTCCAAAAATGCTTCCAGAGTGGAGCTAAAAGCCCAGCAGAATTTCCCCGAGGATCGGCACATATGTGTTGCTTTTCCTTCCAGCAACTAAAAGTATGTGTTAGCCAAAAAAAAAAAAAAAAAAAAAAAGGAAAGAAATCGGAAAAAGCATACCCCCCATGAATGTCCTTAAGGAATGTCTCATTAATTCCCAGGTCCCCTGAGCACATATCTTCCCAAGGAGAAGTAGGGAATCAAGAAAAAGGCAGGACTGGGTTCACAGACAAGAAATAGCAAATCTAAGAAAGACAGCTGATTAAGTGAAGAATTAAAAGTTTATTATAATTGGTGTTTCTAAGTAGGCTGCCCAGTAATTGCTTTTTAAAAAAGAAAAGAAACATGCACAGATGAAGCTGCAAATCCTTTTCTTTCTTTTTTTTTTTTGGCAGAACAATGAGATATTATTCATTTGTGTGGTGATTGTAATAGAGTTTAATGAATTTTCCAGTTGAATAATCTTTGAGAAACTATATTGCCAATTAAATAAATAACAGCTAAATAAGCACAAACACGTGAAAAATAAGGAGGCTGGAGAGAAAATATTCTATAAGACCTTCATCATCTGGTCCTGCTTACTTTTCTCTGACACACATCTGGGATACGGACCCTGCCATGGCTCTGCTGCCTTGGATGCCTTTGCCCAAGGCAGCCTGTCACTGCAGCCCTGATCTATAGCTGTCCACACCTGCCTGTCTGCCAGCCTTTTGTAGGTCTTGCATTCCCACCAGAGCTATCATTTTCCTCTATTTGTTTGCCTACCACTGTTTGGCATTTATCATATTATCTAATTATTAGTTGTTTATCTGCCTCTCTCCCCTTCTTGCCTGTAGATTTTTCACAGGTAATGATTATTTTTCTTTTTCTTTTAGTTGTGGGGCTTCAGTGTCTAGCACAACACTTGGCACATAGTAGGTTCTTAATAAAGATTTAAGGAACCCCCATTCTTATAGCCAAATTCTCTTTTTCATTCTCTTTTTTATTTCAACTACTAAGCACTCAACACAAAGTATTCACTAAGTGATTTCATTCATCAAGCTAGATCCAGCTCAAGTGTAACCCCCAGAATTTCTTCACTGATCCTGACCCTTTTTTTTTTCTTTTTTCAGCTGCACCTGCAGCACATGGAATTTCCCAGGGTTGAATTAAAGCTGCAGCTGCTGGCCTATGCCACAGCCACTCCACAGTCTTTCAACTTACGCTGCAGCTTGTGGCAACACCGGATCCTTAAGCCACTGAACGAGCTCAGGGGTCAAACCTGCATCCTCATGGACACTATGTCAGGTTCTCAACCTGCTGATCCACAAGGGGGATCTCCCCATTCTCCTTATTCTTTGTCAGTGAGTCTCCATAGTCCTTGCTTTATACTCTATGCCAACCAAGCTATACTTAGAATCTCTTGGCTTTTATTTGGAGGCACCTTAAAGGGACTAGAGAAAAATTACACATCTGTGGGTTTTAAAATTAGATTTACTTAGATTATTGAAAATTATTTCTGGCCTGGTTTGCTCGATGCCATTGGTATCAGTTTGCCAGGGCTGCCATTACAAATACTACAGCCTGGGTGGCTTAAACAGCAAAAATGTATTTTTTCAAATTTCTGGAAGCTACACATCTAAGATCAACTTGTCAGCAGTTTTGGTTTCTCCTGAGGCCTGTCCACTTGCTTGCAGATGGGTGCCTTCTCGCTATGTGCTATACACACATGGTCCTTCCTCTGTGTGTGCATATTCTTGCTGTCTCTATGCATGCCCTGATATTCCTTCATATAAGGACACCAGTCAGATTGATTAGGATCCACTCTAATGGCCTCATTTTAACTTAATTACCTCTTCAAAGGCCCTATCTCCAAAAACAGTCATATTTTGAGGTACTTGTGTGTAGAGCTCAAGTACATGAATTTTGGAAGGCCATAGTTCAATTCATAACACTATTAATTTCCAGCTCAATGCTTAGGCCTAGAATTGCCAATCAGATGGAAAGCCAAAAGCTGCCTGAGACTAGGGACCTTTCATATACTGCAGCCAAGGCCACCATAGCAAAATATAGACTGCCCGCAAGAGGCTTTACACCCATCAGAGCTTTGTTATATCTCAGGGCTCAAAAGAACCTGGGGAGACACTGACTTTTGCAAAAGGGAAGAAGTTAAGAAAGGGCTCCTAGCCAACTCTGTGGCAGAACCCTGGACAGGATAAGAATTCACCATTCACTGCTCAAATAGTGGGGGTGTCTTAAGTGGGAATGGGGTCATTGCTTATCCCCAAACAGGTGTGGGAATGGTTGCTGGGGTACTATTTGTGGTCAGACTTACACTCAGATGGAGAATAGCATTGTGTCCAGAGCAATTTCTGTCTTGGGAGGAGGGATCAGCAAATTCCATGAACATTTATTTACTTGCTATTTCTCAAGCACAAGCAAACTCAAGAAAAGACTTGCCTCAGACTTTGGAATATATACCATTAACAACTTCCTTTGGTCATTTAAGACTGGGGACAGTGAGGGCCAACATGGGGAGGTACAAAGTTGAGACAGAGTTCACAGCAGACAACGAGTAGATAAAACCTGTTCATAAATTAGAGTCACTGACATAATCCTGGAAGATCCTTTGTGTAGAGCATTACATACAGGTAAGTTCTTCTCATCAATCAGCATATCCCAGTACCCCACAATGCCAGTGAAGCAAACACAGTGTAATGAGAGATCGGAAGATGACTTCATCCCTATTAGCATCTTGCAGTATTGGGCCAGAGTAGACGCAATAAATACACTTTAATAGGTGCCATTAGGCCCAGGAAAGTCTTTTTCTTCCCTTCTCCTGGATTCCAATGAGAATCTCCTGGATTCCAATGAGAAGCCATGGTCCTGGTTTTCATTTCCTGAGTTGTGAATGGACTTAATATTTTCGATTAAGCCCATGTGCTCATTAAACACAATAATTGAATGTAAATGTAATCACTAGGTATATAACACAAAGCAATTCTCCATACAAAGTAAATCATCCCTTCTGGTTTCCTCTCTGTTTTCTGAGCAATTCGTGGACAGGAGGTGTGATACAGGACACAGTGAATTGTACAGTGGTCTTATGCCCTCTTCATGCCCTTACAATGATTTAACTCTGTGAGATCAGTAAAAGACAGTGGGAAGGGGTAACAAAGTCAAAGTCAAAGGCAGTCTTATTGTCTTGCCTGGAGGTTTTGGAATTTTGTGTGCATTTGAAGGCCAGGTGTGCCTGAGCATTGCCCACCTCCTGACGGACATGTGTGCCCCTACAAGTCATGTTTATTTCAGAGAGTGACAATACTTAGGACCTATGACTACCTGATTGCTTTTCCTGCCATAGAGTTGGAGTGTTGGTCCAAAAGAGAGAGGATTTTTATACAATTCAACCTCAGTCACTTGCTATAATCTTGGACAATTAAACTTTTTTGAGTCTGTTTTCTCATCTATAATGTGCATGTACTAGTTGAACTAACCACATAATCTGGCCGTGTGGATTGAATTAAATAATGCTATTTATTATCCTTGCCATTATTAGTCATCTAATGGTTTGGACAGAGAGAGCATAGAAAAGAAAATTAGGGTTCTGAGTGTACTGGCTCCATAAGCAAACACAGCAAAAACAAACAAACAATAATTTTATCCAGAAATGTCTTCTTTTGTTCCCACTTCAAAAGAATTCCTTTTAGTTATTCGGAGAGGTATACCTGCTTGTAGTGCCAGTTTAATATTTTAGTTACTTGACGCAAAGTTTAAGAAAGATATTAGGATGTATCAAAGGAAAAATTTTAGATTTTTGTTAACTTAGTTTATGCTACGTCAGTGAAATGGAAACTAAGGTTAAGGGCAGGGACTTGTATTTAATGAGTCTTGAACTAGCCTTTCTTCTCTCAATTGTTCATTCATTTGTTCAAAAATAGAGAGAGAGAAAAAGCTACAAATAAGACTGAATTATTTCAAAGGTAGCTTTTCTATTTATTCATTCATGCAATTAATTAATAATTTTCTTCTTGATATGGACAATACATTCTCCAAGGTACTAGTGAAACAGGTAAATAAAGCAGTTACAGTCCTTGCTTTTATGTAGCTCATGTTCTATTGCATTCTAGGGGGGATGATGAATATCACATAAGTGCAAATAATTAATTTCAGCATACTAAAATAAGAACAAAAGAAGGTGTATGATAGATAATAATGATGTATGTGTTTGGAGCTGGGGGGGTCTACTTAAGTATCAGAGAAGTAAAGAAGTCATATTTAAGCCAAATTCTGAATAATATTTACTATTAGAATGTCACGCTCTTCAATTTCCAGGTGAAATTGGGGGATTTTTGCCATGCATAAATATCCAGCTACATTCTTTAATTTTTACAAACTCTTTATACTATAAATACTAATTTGAATCAAAATATATTTATCACTTCAGCTAATAAAAGAAACTTAAGCTTCCAGTAAGATGACAGGTAAGATTTTCAGAAATCTCTAAAAACACTGAACTCTGGATTAATAACAGCAAATGTTTATTAATTCATAGTCAAGCTCACTGGCACCTGCTTGTATTCTCCCTCACACACAAGATAGATACACAAGAAAATCTCCAGGGACCTCAAATGAAGTAATAAGCCACAGTGATAAATACATGGTGAATGGTTGGCGTGGGAACATTTGCCAAGACCAACTATCTAGAGTCTTGAGTTTTAATGGTTTTAGACTCACAAAGGACAAAGAATTATAACTAAGAACTCCTACATACAACTGAGAACCTCAAAGACTATATCTGTCTATATTAAAAGGTATTTTAGGGGGACAAAAATCCTGCCAGCAAAGTCATAACGAGAATTATTTGTTTATTGGCATTAGCTCTGGAGGTGGAGTAAAAATGTCTTAGAATTTCTAACTACCAGCCGTACCTCAAGCAGGTATGGGAGTTTGAAACTCTACTGTAGGTTTGTGAAATCTCAAGTATAAAATGCATTAGAAGTAATCTTGGGAAAGAAAGTAATCTTGGGTTTAGGGGGCTTTAGGACTCCCACTAATAGTGTAAATGCAAATTCCCCTTAGAGAAACCAAGATGCCAAAATTGAGAAAAATACAAGTAGTAGAATTAGATGCCAGAGAATTCATGTTTGGGGGATTATTATACAGAATATAAGAATATTTAAAGAATTTGAAGAAATAGGATATGGAACCAAAAACATTAGACTGGAACATAACCGTCAAAAATGACTCAAAGTATTTTAAAAGACTGATATAGAATTCCCAGAAGTTAAAGAATAAATACTTAACCCTGCTCCTTTTCCCTTCTAAATGGAATAATGCTCTCTATATTTGGGTTAAAGATCAGAATAAAAATGGGTTAAGAGAGAATTGGGGAATTTTAAGAGATATCTGAAGAAATTATACATAATGAAACACAAATAAAAACAGAGATGAAAAAGATTGAGAGATTGATGATATAATGAGAAGGACTAACATTTAGTGGGAGACCCAGAAGAATTTCAAATAGGCAGTGTAATATTATTTTGCAGGAGAGATTGTTCTAGAACTTTTTAAAAATATACCCTCAAGTCAGAAAACAAAAATATCCCAAGTTAATTATTAAAAATTACTGGAGTTCCCGTCGTGGCGCAGTGGTTAACAAATCCGACTAGGAACCAGGAGGTTGCGGGTTCGGTTCCTGCCCTTGCTCAGTGGGTTAACGATCCGGCGTTGCCGTGAGCTGTGGTGTAGGTTGCAGACGCGGCTCGGATCCCGCGTTGCTGTGGCTCTGGCGTAGGCCGGTGGCTACAGCTCCGATTCAACCCCTAGCCTGGGAACCTCCATATGCCGCGGGAGCGGCCCAAGAAATAGCAACAACAACAACAACGACGACAAAAGACAAAAAAAAAATTACACCCAAGGTTGCAGATGCGGCTCGGATCCCGCGTTGCTGTGGCTCTGGCGTAGGCCGGTGGCTATAACTCTGATTCGACCCCTAGCCTGAGAACCTCCATATGCCGCGGGAGCAGCCCAAGAAATAGCAAAAAGACAAAATAAATAAATAAATAAATAAATAAATAAATAAATATTACACCCAGATGTAACCTTGAGAAAATGCAGGAGTTTCCACTGTGGCATAGTGGGCTAAGAATCTAACTGTCAAAGCTTGAGTTGATGCAGAAGTGCAGGACTTCTGGCACGGCCTGGCACAGTGGGTTAAAGGATCTGGCACTGCCATAGCTGCAGTGTATGCTAAAGCTGCAGTTTGGATTCTATCCCTGGGCTGGGAATGTCCATATATCGTGGGTGCAAGAAAAAAAAGAAAGAAAGAAAGAAAAAAAGAAATAAAAGAGTGTACAACATTAAAGACTAGGAGATCTAAAAGTAATCAGAGAGGTAGAAAGTAAAAGAACATAGGAATAACAATTAGATAACAACAGACTTAACTGAAACAGTGGAAACCAGAAGGCAGAAGGATATCTCAGAATTGAGAGAAAATATCAATCATCCTAGAAGTGTAATCAAAGCTAACATTTTTTTAGAGTTAAATAATGTTGTATAAAATAGCAGTAAGAGAGAGGGACCACCAATATACCCTTACTAGAGGAACTTAAAATGTATTCTGTGGAGATCAACTCTAGATGAAATATTTGAAATGCAAGACAATGGTCAGCAAGTCAATTATTATACCTGTGTTCAAAATAAGTATTAGTTGTGTGAGTAATAAAATGTATAATTTAATTGGCTAAAAAAGGTGAAGCTAGAATATAAACCAATAACATGGAGACAGGAAGTCTTTCTAGCACATCCAAAAGTGAATGTTCAGGTTAAAAGCAACCTCAAGTCTGCTTCGGAGGAAGGTAAGGAAATTGACTATAAGAAATTGTAAGGAAAATAATTTAAAGGATAGAAATAGAGTGTAAAACTGCCAGAACAGTATAAGGAAAAAGTAAAATAAAACATTAAGGGAGAAAACAACAAAGCATTAAATGAAAATAACAAAATAAGTAATACAAAGAAATGAAAATATATCGGTAATCACAATAAATGGTAATGTTTAAACTCATTAGTTAGCTTTAATTGTCAGCATGAATTCACAAAAATGAAACACAGCCACATGACACCATGCATCAGAGACACATCTAAAATATCAAGAAAGAGGAGTGATGTCACTGCTGTGATAGCATTAGACAGCCCTCCTTTTTGTTCCCCTTTTAGACAACTAATTAGGCATCAATCCATGAATAAAAGTATCTCTGTGGGAGTTGTAGGAATGAGCGCCATATGCCAAAGGACCCAGGTGGAAGCTCTCCCACCCATGCATTGGGTAACAGGCAGAGACACCAACCTTCATACAAGCTGCAGCACCAGCAGGAGCTTATAAAACAGCCATGGCCTCTCTCAGTCCTGGGCTGGGAAAACCAAGAAGTGTGCTGACTTGGGCAGACACCAACAGACAAGAGAGATTTTGTACAAATCCAGGCTTACCAAGAAGGGATTCCAGTACTCTAAGTAAAAATTCCATGTTTGGAAATCTTGAAGAGAATATAGAAACTTTGCTGACACCACTTCTCCCCTAAAGCAGTACATTATAGGGCTGAACTAGCCAGCAGCACACTCTGCTAAGTGGGAAAAGGAACAGAGTGAGTGAGAGCTTGTCTACCATGATGGTGTATAAGCCTATTTCTCTACTGTGGCACCCAGAGTATTGAAGTGAGACTTCCATGAGGAGATTGAGGAAGAGGCAGATAAGAATATCAAAGGGCAATGTAGGGGTGGAGTTCATGCTGATTGTTTCACAACTCCAGCAGGAAGCCCACAGGAAGCACTTCACTCGAGGATCCCCCAGCAAGTTCACAGACACCCCCAGTGCTCTGAGTCCTAAACTCACACTCCACTCCCACCCCCCGCCCTTGCCTGGCTCTGTGTGTACTACAGTGCAGCAGTGAGAGTGGCTCTGGCAAGTAGGCAGTCATTCCCCTCAGATAACAAGCCAGTGTCAGTGGGCAAGGGAGAAAAAATAAACATGACCTGTTGCCATCTCTAGAAAACAAAATAGAGGTTTCAAATAGCCAGCTTGGCAAGTCATTTGGACCAGAGAGAAATAAAAGCTTAAGAATTGTGCCATAGGAGGGATCAAGAAGAGTAGAGAATTTGTACCCATACAAAGACAGACTAAATCCAGAAAGTAACAGCCCCAACAAACAGAATAACCTCATACAGAGGCAAACAGCAAAGATTTAAGGAGGTGGGTACTAGTTCAAACAAGAAAGGAGGAATGCAAAACTGGTTGAAACACGAAACATCAAGAAAACATATAATCACCAAAACATAATAATAACTCTCTAATAACTAAACCCAGAGGCATCAAATTTTGTGATTTTGCTGACAGTGAAATTCATAATTTCTCTTTTGAGGAAACCAGCTACAAGGGAACAGAGAAACACAATTCAACAAAATCAGGGAAACCATGAACAAAATTTTAAAAAATTAAGAAAGATATATAAAACAAAAAAGAAAAAAATCTGGATCCAAAGAATTCAATGAATCAAAGTTAAAGAGCAATAGAGAGCATTCACAGAAGAGTAGTTCAAATATAAGATAGAATCAGTGAACTAGGGAGAAGAACTAAGGGGAAAAAAAACTTTTAAAAGAGCGAAGAATGCTAAATGATATATGGGACATATATATTATCACTTACACATGGAATATAAAAAAAAGATGAACTTGTAGAAACAGAGAGTTCAGTGTTAGTTCCCAGGAACTGGGGGTCGAGAGAACTGAGAAGATAAGGTCTAAGTGTACAAACATGCAGCCAGTAGATAAATACGTTCTGGAGTCTAATGCACAACATAGTGATTATAGTCAACAACATTTTTTTTGTCTTTTTGCCATTTTCTTGGGCCACTTCCGCAGCATATGGATGTTCCCAGGCTAGGGGTCGAATCAGAGCTGTAGCCACCAGCCTACACCAGAGCCACAGCAATGCCGGATCCCAGCTGCATCTGCAACCTACACCACAGCTCACGACAATGCCAGATCCTTAACCCACTGAGCAAGGCCAGGGATCGAACCCACAACCTCATGGTTCCTAGTCAGATTCGTTAACCACTGCACCATGACAGGAACTCCTATAGTCAACAACATTTTATTATCAATTTCAAAGTTACGAAAAGACACGATCTTAATTGTTCCTACTACAAAAATAAAGAGATAATTATTTGACATGATAGAGATGTTAGCTAATGCTATAGGTATAATGATATTTCAGTATATAAAAGTATCAAATTGACATACTGTACACATTTAAATTATGCAATTATCTTGAAATATGCCAATTATAACTCAAAAATAAATACATAAATGACATTGTTCTCATTGGAAGAATAAAATACCAGAATTAAACCTTTCTCTGAGTAAAAGGTGGGAAAAGATTTATCAGGTAAATAATAACCAAAAGAAAGATGGTGTCATGTTATTAACTACAAACAAGACAAAATAGACATGAGCCAAAACTCATTAATAATAAGTATGAAGATCATGAACATTTAAATCAATAGAAAGATGGTGGTTTTAAATGGACAATGCTGTGGCCTCATATGATATGAAGGATGCATAAGGCTAATATTAACTGAAACACCAATAAATTGATAGATCTACAATCATGGTGGCAAAACATCTCTCATTAGCTGCTATATAATTTATATAAAAATGAATAAGATTATAAAAGATTTGAAGAATAAAAATTAAAAACTTGATCTAATGATTATGTTACCAAGAATTACAAAACATAGTTTTTTTCAATCATACATGAATTTTTTTTAAAAAATTGACCACTTATTCGGCCATAATGCAGTCTTCATTTTTTTTAAGAAAACGGTTATCATATCATCCATATATATTTAAAGCAATAAAATTAAATCAAATCAGAAATCATCAATAAAAATGTAAGAAAAACATTTATATTTTAGAAAGTTGAACCAAAAAGAAAAAAAATAAAATTCTTGGAATTAATAACAAAAATCTCATGTATCAAAACTTCTGGGAGTTGCCTTTGTGGCTCGGTGGTTAATGAACCCAACCAGGATCCAAGAGGATGCTGGCCTTGCTCAGTGGGTTAAGGATCTGGCATTGCCATGAGCTGTGGTGAAGTTACTCCTCTGATTCAACCCCTAGCCCTGGAACTTCCATATGCTGCAGGTACAGCCCTAAAAAGAAAAACAAAACAAAACAAAAAATCTTCTAAGATGATGTTAAAGAAGTATCATTAAAAAAATACATAACCTTGGGTTCTTAAATCATAAGTTAAGCACAACATTGTAAATCAATTATACTTTAATTCAAAACTGAAAAAAAGAAGTTGAAAGGCAATGAGCTAAATATTACATTTAATTTTTTTAACTTTTAAGTAGAATAAAAATACTGATAAAGACCAAAATTAATGAAAGAGAAAGGAAATAAAGAATCAACAAAGCCAAAATGTTGCTAGAACATTAAAGTAGACAAATTTTTAAAAGATTCATTATAGAAAAATAAATACATATATAATACACAGAATTTTTAAATGGGGCATAACTAGATGGACCAGAGACAAATAAGACAGAGGATATTATTAAAAATTCAAGATGAAGGAGATGGAAAATTTTTTCAAGATATGTTAAGGAAACCTAAACAAGCCTACTATCATTAAACATACAATCAATCGTTTAGTACTCACCAACAGAACACCAGGCCTAGATAATTTTTACAGGTGGGTTTATGAAACATTCACAAATACATCCAATATTATAAAAATATTTCAGAGAACAGTAAGTGGGAACATCCTCCAATTCATTTTATATGGCTATTATCTCCATAAAGAATTCAATGAGGAAAATAAAATTAGAGATCATCATCCTTTAACAAATGCAAACAAAAACAAAATTCATAAATATCAACAAAAGGAGTACAACAATGCTGATAAACAGATAAGACTTCATGAGCCAGATGTATTCATCTCAGTAAAGTGAGGCATTTTTTTCATATGAGAAAATATATTGTTAATCATTTCATTGAAATGTTAAGAGAAAAACCTCAATACATCAACTATTAATTACTTAATTTAGGAAATAGGAATAATATGAAACTTTCTTAACTTGATAAAATGTATCTGCTGAAAATCTACAAAGATTTTTCCTTAACGGTCCGACATTGGAATTATTCTCTTTAAAATCATAGATAAGAATGACAACAATCATACTTTCTGTTTAACCAAGTGCCTGACATCCTAGCTATATAAGGGATATTTTTTGAAAATTAGAAATAATTTGTAAAACTATAATTAATTATAAAATAGGAAACAAAACTACCCTTAGTTGCAGATAATATAGTTTTTAGGGAAAATGAAAGAACATCTATAAACAAATTACTAGAAAGAGAGGGTAAAGATTCTAAACATATGCTTAATATATTAAAAAAAACTGCATTCCTGGAGGCAGGATAAAGAAGGGAGTGTAGGAAGACCCCAAGCTCATGTCCTTCCATGAACACAACAAATCTACAACTACATCTAGAATAACTCTCTCTGTAAATAACCTGAAGACCTGGAGAAGAGTTCTATAACTAAGGATATAAAGATAAAACAGCAAGATTGGTAGAAGGTGAAGAGAAGTGATCCTAGTTATGACCCATACCCTCAACCAATGACCCCAAAGAGGAAGAGGATAACACAAACTTTGAAGTCCTCCTAAGAAGCATGGATTAAAGCCCCCTATTGGCCAGCCCAGCCCATGGAACCACCACTGGGAGGATGAGCCCCATTAATTGTTTTTGAAAATCACCAGAGCTTACAACTGGGAGACCTGGAAGGCAGTATGGAACCAACACTCTGCCCTTAAAGTGAGAATACACACATTTTCTTGCTCTGAGTCCCAGGACAGAGACAACAGGTTGAAAAGCACTTCTTGGGGAGTTCCCATTGTGCAGGGGAAATGAATCAAAGTAGTATCCTTGAGGATGTGGGATTGATCCCTGGCCTTGCCCAGTGGGTCAGTGATCCAACATTGCCATAAGCTGTGGTGTAGCTCACGGACATGACTCAGATCCTGTGTTGCTGTGGCTGTGCTGTAGGCCAGCAGCTGTAGCTGTGAATTGACCCCCCAGTCTGGGAACTTCCATAGGATGTGGGTGTAGTCCCAAAAAGAAAAAGAAAAGCCCTTGGTACTTCATCTAGCCTGCCAACAAAGCCTCAGAATGCTCCCCAGCCTGAATTCAGCTCTGGTTTCAAATACTCTTCCAAGGTGGTGTTCCCTGTCATGCCATAATAGAATCCCTGGCCTGCAGTAGCCTCTGGCTCTAATGTCTACAGGTCCAGCCCCTCTGCCAAGTGGGACAGCCATGAGTATATTCTGGGAGAAACCCCAGCCTGTGCTGGGCTCTGGCTCCAGCCCATCTCAACAAGGTTAGAGCCCTAAGTCTGCCCCAGAAAAAGTCCCAGCTTATGCACTGTCCGGCTTCAGCACTCCCACCAAAGCCTCTAGGCAAACACAGTTTTCATAGGGATGGTCCACTACAAGGACATGCTTTCAAGACTGGGAGAGGTAACTATTTCAAGTGGACAAAGAGAAACTCAGAAAGTCAAGCAAAAGAAGACAAGAGAGGGATATGTTCCCAATGCAAGAGTAAGATTAAACCTCAGGGGGAAAAATAATGAAGCAGAGATAAGTAATTAACCTGGTAAAGAGTTCAAAGCAGAGGTCTTAAAAATGCTCAATGAACTCAAGAGAAGAATAAAGGAACACAGTGAGAAATCCAAAAATTAGAGAATATAAAAAGAACCAATTATGGTTGAAACATATAATAACTGAAATGAAAAAAATGCCCTAGAGGTAATCAATACATTAGGTGATATAGAAGAACTCATCAGTTCCAGTGACCCAGAAGGCAATATAGTGGAATTCCTCCAATCAGAACAAAAAATAAGTAAATAAATAAATAAATAAATAGCAGTAATAATAAAAATGTTAAAATGAGGACAGTTTAAGTGACTTCTGAGAAAGAAAAATCAAGTGTACTATCATTTGCATTATAATGATCCCCCAAAAAAAAGAAAAGAGAGAGAAAGGGAAAGAAAATATTCTTGAGGAAATAATAGCTGAAAGGTTTCTATCCTGGCCAGACAAACAGGTATCCAAGTCTAAGAAGTATATAGAGTCCCAAAGAAGATGAATCTAAAGAGACCCACACCAAAACACATTACAATTAAAATATCTTAAGTTAAAGAGAAGTCTTAAAGTAGCAAGAAAAAAACAACTAGTCATGTAAAAAGAAACCCACATAAGAGTATCAGCTGATTTTTTTTAGCAGAAATTTCACAGGCCCTAAAGGAATGCCATGATACAGTAAAAGTACTGAAGAAACGAACAAACAAACACACACACACACACACACACACACACACACACACACACACACACGAAAACAAAGCATTCCAAGAATTCCCTTGTTGGCAAGATTATCATTCAGAAGGAGAGATAAATTTTCTAACAAACAAAAGCTATCCCTATTAAACTACCCATGAAATTTTTTAAAAAACTAGAAGTAATCCTAAAATCTATATGGAATCTCAAAAGACCCAGAATAGCCAAAGTAATACTGAATGACAAGAACAAAACTGGAGGCATAACCCATTCATATTTCAAAAAATATTACAAAGCAATATCAATCACAATGTCATGTTATCGACACAAGAACAGATATGTGAATCAATGGAACAAAATACAGAGACCACAAATAAATCCACACATCTACAGTGAATTAATCTTTGACAAAGGAGGCAAGAAAGAAATAGAGAAATGAGAGTATCTTTATTGGGAAAGCTCAATAGCCACATGTGAATCAATCAAGTTAGAACACTCCCTCATAACATATACAAAAATAAACTCAAAGTGGTTTAATGACTTAAACATAATGAAGGACACCATAAATGTTCTAAGAGAGAATACAGGCAAAGCATTCTCTGACACAAATTGTAGTCATGTTTTCTTAGGTCAGTCTCCCAGAGCAATAGAAATAAAAGTAAAAACCAGCAAATGGGGCCTAACCAAATTTATAAACTTTTACACAGCAAAAGAAACCATAAACAAAATTAAAAGACAACCTACAGACTGGGAGAAAAATCACTGCAAATGATTTGACTGATAAGGGCTTAATTTCCAAAATACACAAAGGGCTCATACAACTCAATAATAAACAAATAACCCAATCAAAAAATGGCCATATATCTAAAATATGATACAAATAAACATTTCTCCAAAGAAGACATACAGATGGCCAAAAGGCACATGAAAAAAATGCTCAACATCACTAATTATCAGAGAAATGCAAATCAAAACTACAGTGAAGTATCACTTCATGCCAGTCATCATTATAAAGTCCCCAAGCAATAAATGCTAGAAAGGGTATGGAGAAAAGGAACCCCTCCTATACTGTTGATGGGAATGTAATTTGGTACAGCCACTATGAAAATAGCACAGAAATTCCTTAACAAATTAAAACTAGGGTTACCCTATGATACAGCAATCTCACTGCTGGGCATGCATCCAACAAGACTATAACTTAAAAAAGATAAGGCACCCCAATATTCATAGCAATTACAATAGCTGACATGAAAGCAACCTAAATATCCAGACAGATAAATATATAAATAAAATATGATGTATATGTGTGTATACATATATATATATATATATATATATATATATATATATATATACACATACATATATACACATTGTGACACTACTCAGCCATAAGAAATGAAATAAAGTCGGAGTTCCCGTCGTGGCGCAGTGGTTAACGAATCCGACTAGGAACCATGAGGTTGCGGGTTCGGTTCCTGCCCTTGCTCAATGGGTTAACGATCCGGCGTTGCCGTGAGCTGTGGTGTAGGTTGCAGACGCGGCTCGGATCCCGCGTTGCTGTGGCTCTGGCGTAGGCCGGTGGCTACAGCTCCGATTCAACCCCTAGCCTGGGAACCTCCATATGCCGTGGGAGTGGCCCAAGAAATAGCAACAACAACAACAACAACAACAAAAAGACAAAAAAAAAAGAAATGAAATAAAGCCATTTGCAGCAACATGGATTGAACTAGAGATTATCATATCAAGCGAAGCAAGTCAGAGAAAGACAAATATTGTATGATAACACTTGTATGTGGAATCTAAAATATGATATGAATTCTACCAAAAATTTAAAGAGATAATACCTATCCTTCTCAAACTACTCAAAGAATTGAAAAGAATGCTTCCAAACTCATTTTACAAGGCCAGCATTACCTTGATCCCAAAATCAGACAAGGATACCAGAGAGAGAGAGAGAGGCAAGTCTAAGGCAATATACCTGATGGATATAGTTGCAAAAATTATCATTAAAATAATAGCATACAGAATTCAATAATACATTCAAAGAATCATACACCATGATCAAGTGGCATTTATTCCAGGTATGCAAATTTGGTTCAAAACTTCTTATATCAATATAATATACCATATGAACAAAACAAAGAATAAAAATTATATGATCATCTTAAGAGATGTAGAAAAAAAAGGCATTTGATAAAATTATACATCCATTTATGATAAAAACTTTCAACAAAGTAGGTTTACAAGGAACATGATTAAACACACTAAAAACCACAAATAACAAAAAAAGATAGCTAAACATGGAAAGGTGTACCATGCTCATGGATTGGGACAATTAAAATGTTAAAATAGCCACACTAGCCAAAGCTGTCTACATATTCAATGCAATTCCTATTAAAAAACAGAAAGAAGACCTGAATAGATATTTTTCCAAGGAATATATATAGATGGCCACAGGCTTATGAAAAGATGCTCAACATCACTAATCATAAGGAAAATGCAAATCAAAGCCACAGTCCAATATCACCTTACACCTGTAAAAATGGCTATAATAACAAATTTGTTATTTGAGGAAGTGGAGAAATAAGTATACTATTTGGGGGATTTAGAATTGCTGCAGCCACTATGGGAAACAGTATAGAAATTAGTCAAAAAAATGAATGTAGAACTACCACATGATCCAGCAATTCCACTGAGGAGTATATGTTCAAGGAAAACAAAACACTCATTTTAAAAGGTACAAGCAAGTGTTCTTAGCAGCATTATTTACAATAGCAAATATACGAAAACAATCTTCCACAAGGACAGCTGGATTAGGAAGTCATCTCACATACACACACACAGAGTGGAATTACTCAGCTGTAAAAAAAAAAAATCAAACCTTGTAATGACCTAGAAGTATTATATTAAGTGAAATAAGACAGAGAAAGTCGAATGTCAGATGTTTTTACTTATATGTGGAATATAAAAAGCAAAAAAAAAAAAGCATATATACAGAAACAGATTCACAGATATAAAGATCAAACAACTAATTCTCAGAGGGAAAAGAAGAATGGAAAAAATAGGTGAAGGGGATTAAAATGTAAAAACTGCCAGTTATAAAACATATATGTTACAGGGGTGTAATGCAAGACAAAGCAAATATATTCAATAATATTATAATAACTTTGTATGGTGTGCAAACTATAAAAATATTGAATCACTTCTGTACATCTGAAACTAATATGTTAACTATGTTAATAAAAAAAGCAACTGCATTTCAATATACCTGCAACAAATAGTTATAACACAATAAGATACCATTTCCTGCTTGCTATAACAAAAATATATATAAAGTACCTATATTTAAATCTAACAAAAAGTGTACATAAACTTTATGAAGTTATTATAAAATTTTATTAAACTATTAAAAGATGGCCCCAACAAATGAAGAAATATACTGTATATATGGATAGAAGGAATGCTTGTAGTATTGATTTCAATTCTCCCCCAGGTTTATCTATAAATTCAATATGAGGCCTATAAAAATCTAAGAAGTGTTTTCTTTGGAAACTTGCTAAGAAAATCCAAATATTAATATGACTGGTAAGGTCAAGAATAGTCATAGCAATTCTTAAAAATTAAAATAACGTAAGTTGACTTGCCCCACTAAATCTAGACTTATAATAAACCCACAATAACTAATAAAGAATGGAATTGGTACAGAGAAAACAAATAGACCAAAGGGATAAAATAATCCCCAATGTTACATAATTTTAGAAACTTTATATATGTCAGAGGTGGGATACTGTTATATATGAATAATGGCTGACAAGTCAGTGAACACTGCTAGGTGAATTGGCCATGCATTTGGAAAGCAACAAAACCAGATCCATAATTCATCTGCAGTATAACAAATCAGCAAAAGATAGAATAAAAATCTAAGGGCAAAAAAGTAAACTTTATATCTTTGAGAAAAAATGTAGGATATTATCTTTTTTACTTCAAAGTTTGAGGGATTTATTAAACCAAGCACACAATGCATAAACCAGAAAAAAAGATTTGGTAAAATTTTGTTACAGTTAGTAAAAAATGAACATTTATTGAAAGAGAACACTGAAAGCCATTAAGACTATTATCTCGTCAGGAAAAAAAATGAGTAAAAAAATCAAATAGTCAACTCAATAAAATGTCAAAAAATGAGCAATTTCTCAGGAGAAATATGAAAAAAGAGAAGATCTTAAACCTCAGTGATAAACTGAAAGAAGACAATTAAAAATACTTTGAGGAGTTCCCGTCGTGGTGCAGTGGTTAACGAATCCGACTAGGAACCATGAGGTTGCGGGTTTGGTCCCTGCCCTTGCTCAGTGGGTTAATGATCCGGCGTTGCCTTGAGCTGTGGTGTAGGTTGCAGACGCAACTCAGATCCTGAGTTGCTGTGGCTCTGGCGTAGGCCGGTGGCTACAGCTCCGATTCAACCCCTAGCCTGGGAACCTCCATATGCCGTGGAAGCGGCCCAAAGAAATACCTAAAAAGACAAAAAAAAATACTCTGAGATATAATATTACATCTTACAAATGGGTCAAAATTTAAAGTCTGACAATCCCAAATGTTGGTGAAAATGTGGTGTCACAAGAAATTGTACATGGCAATTGTACATCTAGGTCTGTATCCTAGATGGAGAAACATTTCACTGGCTCACAGTAAATCATATAAATGAAGAAAGAAAAAACAGAACTAAAACAAAAGCTTAAAAAAAAAGCCATAAACAACACAACTATTGAAATAATTGAGATCAATTACAGTATATTCATTCAATGACACACTGCACAGGTATAAAATAACATAAAAATGGTCTATAGTTGAAATTATTAAGGCCAATGATTCTTCTGACTGTTGATAGAAAAACAAGCTGCAATAGAATATTATGTAATGAAACTATGTATAAACATATACATAATTTTTAGGGAAAACATAAGTGTATCTACAAATTATTAGAATAAATGTTAATAAGGTTTCTGGATATAAAATCAATGCATAAAAAACAAATTTATTCCTATACTCTAACAAGAAAGAATTATAACACAATAAGACACCATTTCCAATAATGGCAAATACATAGAAAACTGACATATACATACTATGAAGTAGTCATACTCAAATATGAATGGGTATTATCAACACCAAATGCAGGATAGTGTTTTCCTTTGAAGAGAAGCATAGGAAATACCACCAGGGAAGTAAAGAGAAGGCTTCAACAACACTAGTAATATTTTATTTCTTACAGGGATTGGTCTTTGTTTTATTACTCGCTATTTTTTTTTAAACTTTTTACATCTATAATATTGCATTATACTTTTTTAAAATTCCGAAAAGATCTGACCTCAGGTATGTATCTAGGGCAGAGGGGCAACCCCAGTCTTTCAATTTCCAATTCAGTTTCCTGTTCTGAGCCTTGGGTCCCCAGGAAGCCAGGGGAAGAGGCAAAATAATGAAATTAATGTATGATCTGGAAGAGAAAGCAAAAATCAGAGGCTCCGAGTGGTAACATTTTGAGTTGCTGAGGTTTCTTCTCACCAGTCACAGTTTTGTTCACGCCACCCTTAACTTCCCTTGATTTTCCTTTGGGAAATCATCCCAGCTTGGAAACAAACTTTGCTTTCCTTGAATGATCTATGGTTTCTTGCTATTCTTTTTTGCTACCACGTCCTGTCTTGGATTGCATTATGCATGCACATGCCTTTCCTCCCCAGCCTCTCTCCCTCAGCATGCATTGTATATTCCCTAAAGCACAGTGTAGCGGAATGGCCAACAAGCATCAGCTGCAGGAAGGGAACCATGTGGTGTAGAAAGAACACAGGCTTACAGGAGTCAGGTCCATCTGCAGCCATGGACCTCACCAGCTCTTCTGTCCAGGAGCATGACCTCACCTCTGTGAGCCTTATTTGTTCCACTGAATAGTAGAGACAGCATAGCTAAGATCTCAAGAGTCTGTGCTGGAGAATGAAAAATACCAATTTCCAGTGACTGACTCAGAGCAGGCACAAAATGAACATCAGTTCCTTCAGCCCCACATTCTTTTAGTTTGAAAGATCTCTAAGTAGCCATGGTAATGAGTTATATCAATGTCAACCTCATGGAAAATGCAGGTTTCATGGAAATCTCTATATGTAGTGAGCCTAATTGCTGTTGAATCAGCAGCCATATTACTTGGAGAGTAATGAGGAATTATAGATGATGATTTAATGCACTGAGCATTCACCCTTAGCAGTCAGGTAGAACCCTGCCAAGGGCTGATGTCCTGGAACTGGTAAAATTGCATGTGAAAGTTCCCAAGAATCCCAGCGTTTTTTTTTATTTATTTATTTATTTATTTTTTTAATGTTTGTTCCTCCAATGTAGAAATCAAAACACACTTCTAGATCATAGGGCCAATTTCCTGCCTCTGAAGTGTCATTCATTCTCAAAGCAAGCCTTAATTAATATGAAAAATAAACACCACTCTCTACCAGCCCCAATACATACAAAAGCATTTTTAAAGTCTAATGGGTTTCCTCTGTTTTTCTGAAAATGTGAAACTGTTCATCTTTTAAAAATCACATGCTCCTGAGTGAGGGAAACATGACTTTCTTTCTAGACGGCTCCTCCAGGAATGTCACCTGATGTCAACATTACCTATTAATCTAATAGCACACACTTGCCCCTTCCTCACAGGATAACTATCCAGTGATTTCCTGAGATGGTTAGGTCCCCCTTGGGTTTTTCTTCTGCAGGAAAAATATACCTTCTTCTTTAAAACTACTGTTCAAGGTAATATTTTGTCTTTTACGAAAAATGACACTAAGTACACATTGAAAGGTGGAATGGGAAAACACATAATATTCTGGATGTATGCAGAACAAAAATTCATGGAACCAAGACAATCACCTCAATTATCATTTATGCTAAACTTCTAATAATGAAGCCTAAGATTGTCTTGGACACTGTTCCACTTCTGACTACATACTAAACTCAGCAGGAACTAAAATCCACTAAAGAACTAAATTCTTCCCTTCATCGACTGCTGAGCTGTGCCTGCTTTTTTTGGTCCTCACAGGATTCATTGCAGTGCCAGGTACTGGGTGAGCTGAGAGATACACAATCAAGATACAGCTCCAACTTTCAAGGTGTTCTCAGTCTGGCAAGGGCAACTGGCAACTAAACCCGGGCCAATAGATTCCACAATAATTATGTCAAACGATTCTCAGAAGAGAAGACTCAATTCAAACTTGGAAAATCTGGTAATCCTTCCCAAATGAAGTGACACAGAACCATGAATGGGTGTGAGCTGGACCGGGAGGATGGAGGAGCCAAAGCAGAGAAAGCCCTGGTTTCCTCACAGAGACTGGCCGGGTTCCAAGAATGAGCAGCCCAAGAGAAACAAACGCAGCATTTCATCAGCCATAAGCCATGGATGGGGAAGTCACAAAGGCTCACCCAGGGGAAAGGGGAAAGACCGTAGACTCAATTTTTCATGGAATATTGGCAAGGTTGTAGAAGAGTAGATACTTGGAAAAAATAATCTGCCACTTAAGTAATGCACTTCCGTTGAAGCACAGCTCAAGGTGAGTATGAGACGTAGGACTTCAGCTTGTTAGGTTTTGGGTTTTCCAATCCTCATTTCCCATCAATTCATACCTGTCCCCATTCCCTTTCCCTGGCGATATGCTGTCTAATATTAGAGGCAACCTGGAGAAACACGTCTTTACCATACTGACAGATGTGCCAAAGTGTACAAGTACCATAATGCTTTAGTCTGTTAACACTTACCAGTATGGAGGCAGGGCTATTTGCTGATAAGGAGGATCCAGAGGCCTAGTGGATTGCATATGTGATGAAGAATCAAAGGAAAAAACTTGATCCTGATTCTCAGATTTTGAACCAGCTCTAAAACTCTTCAAGAATTCATGCCTCATCCATGAAATTTACATAGTAATAGGAATGGATCACTATAAAGAAAACTATGTGAAAAACATGAGCTATGGTCAGTGATTTGCCTCTCAGATCACCACATGATTGTAATCTTCATGAGGGCATGTGTTGCACTTTTTTTCTCCTAGAGTCCCCAGTGCCTAGAACTATGATGAGCTCCTAGAAGAGGCTCATGTATTTATCAAGCGAAAACTCCACAGAATGAGGGATCAATTGGGATGCTCTTCAGCTATGCGCAACCCAAACGGCCCAGGGTTTCTGGGCACTGGGGTGTAGGATTGAGGTCAGAAAGCATTTCTCAGAGTTCCCGTCGTGGCACAATGGTTAACGAATCCGACGAGGAACCATGAGGTTGCAGGTTCGGTCCCTGCCCTTGCTCAGTGGGTTAACGATCTGGCGTTGCCGTGAGCTATGGTGTAGGTCGCAGACGTGGCTCGGATCCTGTGTTACTGTGGCTCTGGCATAGGCCGGTGGCTGCAGCTCCAATTAGACCCCTAGCCTGGGAACCTCCATATGCCCCAGGAGTGGCCCAAGAAATAGCAAAAAGACAAAAAAAAAAAAGAAAGCATTTCTCCAGAGAATGATAAGATAGGTTACTAGAAGTGAATTAACATCACAGACTCATCAAATCTGGCTCTCAGGAAACGTGATTTAATTTCATATAATAACACTAAAAACAAAAAACATGTGAGGACTTTAAGTTCAAAGATATGAGCTGATGAGCTTGGGCTTACAGTACATGGGAAACAGCAGAAATGAAATCAGAACCCCGGGCTTCTCCTTCCCATAGTCTTGTGTGTGTGTGTGTCTGTCTATCTGTCTATTGGTAGGGGTGGGGTGGTTGTTGGGGTGGTGTATTTCTCTGTTCTGCACGCCCATCATAGTTATGATTCTAGATGGTGTTCCTCCATGTCTCATTCTGGAGAACCACTGATTTAGCTGGTCCATAATATAAAGACAAAAATATAGTTTATAAGGAAGTTTCTATAAAGTAGAGTCACATTTATTATATAAGACTTTTCTAATTTACATATGCAATGATATTTTTGAATATTCATTGCCTTCTGCTACCTGGAGGGGCTCCTCCAGTATCCATCTGTGTCCCCTTCTTCAACTTAAGTCAATGTCATTACCAAGGCTGCCTACATAAAACTCTGAGCAGAGCCTTAAGGAAGTCTTCACTTAAGAGAAAGGTCCTATAGCAGCTACAGTTGTGAAAGAATGCTATTACAGCCTAACAACACTTACTGGGAACTTTAGCCTCCATTACAATGAGAATTCAAATCCTAAGGAAAAGACAAAAGGGAAGTAGCTAATTTCTGATTTTTTTTCCAAAGGAAGGGAAGATAACAAGGGTTGAGGACCTATAACAACCTGACAAGGCAGGTATTCTAAATCCCGTTTGATAGGAAACTAAACTCAGTGTCTCTCCTGGACCAGTGCTCTAGGCTCTGGCAACATAAAGGGCTTTCTAAGCTCAGTGGTGCTCAACCTTGGTTGCACATTTGAGTAACTCAGGGGACTTAAAAAATACTGGAGTCCCACCTCCAGAGACACTGAATTAAAAAAAAAAATTAAATTATAGTTGAATTGATCCAGCGTTGCCGTGAGCTATGGTGTAGGTCAGACGCGGCTCGGATCCCGCGTTGCTGTGGCTCTGGTGTAGGCCGGTGGCTACAGCTCCAATTCGACCCCTAGCCTGGGAACCTCCATATGCCACGGAAGCGGCCCAAGAAACGGCAAAAAGACAAAAAAAAAATATAGTTGAATTATATCTGCCAATTTCTGCTGTACAGCAAAATGACACATTCATGTCACATTCATATATATATATATATATATATATATATATATATACACACACACACATACATAAATTCTTTCTTTTATTTTCCATCATGGTCTATCCCCGGAGATTGGACATACTTCCCTGTGCTATACAGTAAGACCTTGTTATTTACCTACTCTAAACCTAATAGTTTGCACAGAGATACTGGCCTAATTGATTTAGGGAAAAACCTGGGCATGGGGATTTTTAAAAGCTCTGCACATGATCCTAAAGCTCAGTGAATATTGAGAACTGTTGGTCTAAACCAGGAATTCACAAACTTTTTCTATAAAGGGTCATAGCAAGTTTTAAGCTTTTATGCCACATACTCATATGTAAGCAAGTGAAATAGCTTTGTTCCAATAAAACTTTATCCAAAAATAAATAAATAAAACAGCCTATAGTTTGCTAACCCATATCTAGATGCTAAAACTAGAAAATCATGAATGGGAAGGGGAAACATTTAAGGCCATGTGATGCTGTTTTGTGGAGGGAGGATTGGATTGTTTGGGGACAATGATTAAAACCGAAAAAATAATTCTCCTAAAAGTCGATTTCTAAAAACATACATAATGTGAAATTCTGTTTTGTTTTTTTTTTTTAATTGGGAAGATCATTTTAGAATTTTATAAAAGTTCACTGTGGCTAATCTGAGATTTTTCTACACTTCTGCTCCCTTCTGTTCAAATATTTTGTATAGATATGTAAACACACACCCACTTTTATAGCTGATATCTTGAGAGCATTTTACACAAAAGATTCATGGACCACATCATATTTCTGCTCATGGATTTGGAGTAAATACTTGGGCGTGCATGCTCATAATCTGTTACCATCATTTTTCAGACTCTTACCTCGGACAAAAAGTAGGAAGGGGAAATGCTTTGATTTAAAAATATGTTTGTGTTTTCCCATAGCTTAGCTGTCGGCATGCCTCCTGGCTTGCCAGAATGGGGCCATGGCCTGCGTTTTTCTGGGGCAAAGTTGTGACATTGCCCTGTCTTTCCCAGACCTGTTTAATTTTAGACCCCAGGGTCCATCCAGGGCTGATCAGGGCTGGGAGCACACTAGGAAGGCCGGAATCAGTAGAGGGAGGGCTGGACTTGGTGGAGTTGCCATGTGGTCCTATGAAGGCAGATTGCCAGGGGAGAGCCAGGCACAGATGCATTCTCGGCCTCTCAGATTTCCATCACCACACACCTTGAGGTGGTCATGGAGTTTCTGCTTTAACATCCTGTTTGCTGCTTGTGCTGCTTCGACTTCTGAGCCCTTCACCACTGTATTACACTGTACTCCCAGATCCTTGACAAAATTGGAGTTGGGGTCTGGCTTTAATATCCAACCCAACTGTGCGAGTCTGATGATGACATTAACACCAATAACACTATCAGCCAATACTTTGAGAGCTTTCTATGTGAGGAGCTTGATCAAAGTATTTCACTTGCATTATTTTGGGTAGTAACAGGACATAGCCCCTTGGGGTGGGGAAAGATGCTGCAAGCTCATCTTAAAGCACCTATATCCTGTTAGTATAAGTGTTTCCTATCACTGCCTGAAAACTTAGTTTCACATGATTCCTATGGAATTCATATATTTTATTTTGGACAACATGCATCAGATTAAACACCCTCGACCTTTGGCAAAGATGGACATTCAATCCAGTTTCAAAACTCCCCTCTGGATCCCATAGAATACAAAATGCCCCTCCTTCAGGGCATCCAGAGGTAGAATCTGACCTGCTCATTATCTGTTCCAGTCTAAGGCTCTTTCCTTCTAGACTGATTAATTGGCATGAGGTATGATCAGTGCCTATTTATCATGACCACAGAGGACCCCAAGACTCATTTACCACCCAGAATGAGTTCAGAGTCTAACCTCTAAGACAGACATAAGCATATCATCCTTACCACCCACATCACCACCACAACCAAGACAATCACTGTCACCACTCCCAGCTGCCCCCCAACACCACCCCCCATCACCAAAGCGGCCACACCACTGCCACTGCCCTTCTCGTCTTTTTCAGGCACTAGGTAGCTTCTTTACCCTACACACGTGTCTTACAGTTGCCCTCCAGGTAAGTAAAATAAGTTCCAGTTAACAAATGAGGAAATTAGTTTTTAGAACAGGAAGGCGATTTGGCCAGGGTCACACGGCTAAGAAATGTAGAGATGGGATTTCAATCCAGTTATGTTGGACTCCAATCCCTGTGCTCTTTCCAATAAAAAATAACATCTCAGTGCTTAACTCTGTACCAAAGGCTATTCTAAGTACCTGAATTAACTCATTTAATCCTAACAACAACCATGAAAAGTAGGTGCTCTTATTCTTTTCCCAGACGCAAGGCAAATAAAGGAAAACGAAGCAGATTGATGAAGTCACTTGGCAAAGATCATGGGTTTCGTACTTGGCTGGTTTCCAGGCCATCAGACTCCGCTGTCAGTGCACCGCACCTGTCCCTAAATAGTCTTTACAGACATGTGACCTGTGCTAGATGTGAAAGGGCATATGAAAGCTCAGGTCAGGTGACTCCAAGAGATGGGGAGTCTCCACAGAGCAGACCTTGTGAATTAAGTATTCCAGGGTACATAGATATTTATCAGGCAAAAAAGCCTGACTGCCTTGCGGTTTTCTGAGTGGAAGAGCGACTACATCTCCTAATAAAATGTGTGTACTTGCCCTGGCGGCTATCAGTTTACCCAGGCTTGCATTCCAAGCAAGAGTGCTCTAAAAAGGCAATAGCTTTGTGATGCTTTGAAAATAGATAAAATATAGTTTTTATTTTACTATATTATGAAATGTATTTTTTATATAACTACTGCAAATAACATTGGAGCAGACTATTGTTTTAGAATAATACGAATTTTGGGAATTAGTACTAGGATTAAATCTCTAAGAGTCCAACATGATTTTTATAAGGTTTAAAAAAAATGACTGTGCATTTATTATTGAAATTAGTAAAGTGGATATTATTTTCACTAAAGCCATTCATAAGACTCTAACTGGAAGATGTTGATTTAGCCTTGATTAGTGACTTGGTGGCTCACAGAATCATGGAAAATGAGCCTCCAAGGGGAACTCAGAACTCCCTCACTAAGCAGCCTGATGGAGATTCTGGATCCTTGTTATGTGATCTTGGCTAAACAATGTGACTCTGACATTTGCCAACTAGGAATAGAAATGCCATGGCATTGAAATAAGGGAATGAGCAGTGTTTTGATTTTTTTTAAGACATGGATCCTGAAGCTCAGAAAAGCCAACCCAGTGAGCTGATGGCAAAAAAATCTAATGACTCAGATACTTTGACTTCTAGCCTAATGCTCCTGTACTGAGCAATTTCTTCTGTTTATTTAGGAATAGTAAGGATTCCAATGCACCAGACTTGAGCCTAAATTCTACCCAGTCCAAAGTGACTAGGGTAGAGGGCTGGCATCAAAGTGTTCCTCTTCAGTCTACTTAATCTTTCCCAATGTCCAGCATTCTCCCAAGAGCACTTTATTACCTCGGGTCCCATGACAGTTGCACACGGTAAAAGGTGTTGCCCAGGCTACAGTTATTATAGTTATTAACATTTTATGAGCTTGTTATTCACCCCTTAAGCTCCTTAATATGAAGTGGTGCATTTTAAAAGCACAGCACATGCCTAATTGATTCTGCTATTAAAAAGGTTGCTGGACTCCTTGGGCTTCTGTCTTTGCTTTTGAGTCTATGAGGCATTAATGGTGGCAATATAGATTTATGGGCTTAGAAGTGGTATAAGACAGCTCAAATTTTTCTTTCACAATTGTGTTAATTCCAGTGGACTTTCTCCTGATGTCATGAATGATGACCCCTGTTTAACTTTTGGATTTTTTCCCTCCAGATGCATCATATGATGTCAAATTCTAAGGGAGCCAACAGTTCTTTTTTTTTCCCTTTTATTTTTAATTTTTTATTATAGTTGATGTACAATGTTCTGTCAATTTCTGCTGTACAGAAAAGTGACCCAGTTATATGTATAATTATATTATTTTTCTCACATTATCCTCCCTCATGTTCCATCACAAGTGACTAGATATAGTTCCCTGTGCTATACAGCAGGATCTCATTGCTTACTGCAATGGGGTAACACACATTTGGCCACTGGCTCTCCAGACTTCTGACTTTCACCTACGGAAATTTTGCCCATGAGTTTTCTCAGCTTTTGTTAAGTATGTTTCCTTGTTTTGAAAGCAGCTCAAGCCTGAAGGTAGGAAAGTTATGTCCTGGTTATGTGTGACATTCATAGCCTCTATCCTCTGATCTACAAAATGGAAACAATAGCATTTATCCTCTAGGGACCATAGCCTATTGTTAGTGCCCATATGGAGATGACAACTCAAATTCCCTTATCTCATTTCCATGATCTTTACTGAAATGTTACTTAGAAATAGGTACATGAAGATGCTTTCAGAACAGCAAAAAGGAACTCAAAACAAGATGGCAGTGGAGGGGGACATGGAACTCACCTCACCCATCAAAATACATCAAACATACATCAACATGTGGAACAATTCTCACTGAAAATGAACTGGAGACTAGCAGAAAGATTCTGGTACAACCAAGGTTGTAAGAAAGATACAGATACAATAGAAGGGAAGAGAAGTAATTGGTTTGGGAGCTGTATCCCGTGGAGGGGGCCCAGAGGAAGAGGGAGGTTACACAGGCAGAGAATCTCCCTGATGAATGAGTAGTTTGAGCCATGTATTGAGCTTCCAATCCTGGAATACAATAAAGGGAAGATGAACCCCCTTGTTGGGTCGAAGGGCCAGTGGGACTTTCAGCAGGGCTGTGAGAAGCCTGCAGACTGCTCATGAGAAGTGCATGGACACTTGCTTGCTCTGGAAGCAGGGTTAGAGGGCAGATTGAAACTGAAATGCTGGGTGAATGGTTTTCTGCAACTGACCTGACGCATGTTCCAACCTTAGCTGAGAGAATGCTCCAGCACTGGAACAAAGGCTGCCATGACAGAGGGTAAAGCTCAGCTGTGAGATACTTTGGCAGCTCAAACCCTAAGCAGCATCTGAGCACAGAGGAGGCATCTATTACTGGAAACTGCACGGGTGGCACATTAGAGGCAGACCAGATTTCTGATGGCCACACCCTACTCTCCAACGTTTGCTGAAAATCCACATCAGCCCATCTTGCTCCAGTAATGTTTCCTTCTAGGGCTGAGGATGTTGGTGCTGGAAAGAAGAACACACTTAAAGAGAACAGAGCCAGTTCAGACCCAGATCTCAGGGCTTCTGCTCCAGCAACTTGAGACCGGAGCCTGCCCCTGAGAAGGTGGCAATGGCCACTGAGTAGAAGAGAAGCCCCATTCACAGCTGGCTCTGGCCCTAACTCCTCCTTCTCCACCCCCACCTTCTACCAAGGTGAGAACTGCCAGCATACCCTGAAGAAGGAAGTGTCTGTGTTCATAACAAATCCAACTTTCACACCAAACCAATATGCACATGCAGAGTGTATGGAGATGATTTCAGATAAGAACACAACTTCAAGACTTTCACAGGTAAATGTTTCATCTACATTCATAGGGAGACAGAGAAAAAAATGAGAAATGTATTTCAATTGAAAGAGCAAGAGAAAACCTCCTGAAAAAACAATGAATGAAAATAGAATTAAACTTATTGAAGAATTCAAAGCATGAGTAATATGAGTAATAACCGGATTAGGGAAGAGAATAGATGAACCCAGTGATATTTTTAACAAGGAATGAGAAAATATGAAAAAGAACCAGTAAAAACTGAAGATAACAGTAACTGAAATGAAAACCCTTTAGAAGAATCAAACTGTAGACTAGGTGATGGAGAAGAACACATAAGTAATCTGGAATCTAGACTAAGAAAATGCATCCAATCAGAACAGTGAAAAGAAAATTTAAAAATAAAAATTTGGGGGATAAGATCAAGCATTCCAACATTCATATCATAGGGGTCCCAGACAGAGGAGCGAGAAAGAGAGGAGTCTAAAATGTATTTAATGAAATTATAGCTGAAAACTTCCTAAGCCTGAAAAGGAAACCAATATCCAGGTACAGGAATCCCAGGGGGTCCCAAGCAAGATGAATTCAAACAGACTCACATCAAAACATATCATAATTAAAATGACAACATTAAAGGTAGAGAATTCTTAATGTAGCAAGAGAAAAACAAAAAAAGTCATATGCAAAAGAATGCCCCACTCCCCAAGGCTATCAGCTCATTTTTCTGCAGAAACATTGCAGGCAGAGAGAGCAGTGGAGTTCCCATTATGACTCAGCCATTAGCAAACCCAACAAGTATCCATGAGGACTCGGGTTCAATCCCTGGCCTCACTCAGTGGGTTAAGGATCCGGCAGTGCCATGAGCTGTGGTGTAGATCACAGACACAGCTTGGATCCTGCATTGCTGTGACTCTGGGATAGGCCAGTGGCTACAGCTCCAACACAGCTTCCCTAGCTTGGGAACCTCCATATGCTATGTGTGCAGCCCTAAAAAGATAAAAAGACCAAAAAAAAAAAAGAAAAAAAAAAGAAAAAGAAGAGAGTGGCATGTTATATTTAATGTGCTAAAAAGAAAACAAAACAAAACTACAATTTAGGATACTCTACCCAACAAGATTAACATTTAGAATTGAGGGAGAGATAAAGAACTTCTCAGAAAAGCAAAAACTAAAAGAGTTCATCACTACTAAATTGAGCCTCAAAGAAATATTAAAGTCTTTTCTAAGTGGAAAGGAAATGGCTGTAACAAGAAGTATCTATTTGTAGGAAAATAAAAATCCCACTAGTAAAGGCTGAGGCTCAGTCACAAAAATAAGGTAATATGAAGATTAAAAACAAAGAATTGTAAAATAAAGTATAACCACAATAATCAGCAAGGGGATAAACCTGTAAAAATGATGTAAAATATGACATTAAAAAGGGAGAAGGGAGGAAATAATATAGGTCTTCTGTCATGTGTTTGAATGTAAAGGACTATCTATTTTTTTAAAAAAGAGATATATTTACAGGCAAATATACATAATCCTCATTGTCATCACAAATCAAAAACCTACCATAGATACACAGGAACAAAAGAGAAAGGAACACATGCATACCATCAAAGGAAATCATCAAATGATAAAGGAAGAAACTACAAGAAGAAAAAAAAACAGGGAAGGACAACAAAACCAAAGGGAGAACATGTGATAAAATGGCGATAAGTATATACCTATTATCAATAATTATTATAAAGATCAATGGACTACATGCTCCACTAAGGTCACAAGGGCTGACTTTTCTCCTTCCTCTCTCCTCTTCCTGTTCAGATTCCTTTGCTGTCTCTGAATGGTGGGCTACCCCAGGCCTGTGTCCTTGCCCTTTTCTATACATCAGTCCAGTGGCTCTGTTGCCACGGACCAGTGCATCCATGTCGCCAGCCCCAATCCTTTCTCATGGCTCACTAAGCACTTAGAATAATTCAAACCTCTTATCATGGCTTATGAAAAAGTAAAGTTTCTGTTTCAGAGTCCCTCCAATATTCGTTAACTTTATTCACACTCTCCCCTTTGCTCCTTATACCCACATCATCATGTTGTCTTTTTTGTTTGACTGTTTTTTAATGCCTTAAACACAAAAACTTGCTCCCTCCTACCACAAGGACTTTGTGTTAAACATTTCCTCTGACTGGGAGGCTCTTCCTCCAATATTCATATGGCTGCCTCTTTACAGCCATTCTCATTTCCACCCTTTCATGAGTACCTTACCTTAAGTAGTCCCAACAAACTCATTTTCATAGGACTCTACACGCATTCTTCACCTAGCTGTTATCACTACCTGATAATTTTCCCTATTTAATCTTGACTGACTGTCTTTCCTTCCCTAGAACACCAGCCCCATTAGAGTGGAAAACTTGTTTACCTTGGTAATTGCTTCATCCCTGGTCCTAGCACACTGCCTGGCAATGCTAAATGCTCAACAAATATTTGTGAAAGGAATGAAGGAACAAACAAATGTTAATTCTCTTCCCACAAATCCTGTAAGCAAATGCTGTCAGAGTCAATAAATATAGAAGAATCACTACTCTTAATCTTTTCAGTAGCCAGTGTTTGCAAAATATCCATCACATGCATTGTATTTGAATTGCTCCATATGGTCTTTCTTGGGTCACTGGGTTTACTTTGTCCTGAGTTTGTCCCACTGGCAAATCACTTTAATGTCTTTGAAATCTTTGACCTTGTTCCTTTCATTCAGAAGGAAATATAAGCAGTAATTAGCAGCTGTCAGTAACCATGGCAGCCCTGAGAAGGTCAGATGTCCCTTCCTAAACTTTGAGTGTCTGGAGTGTTCTTCCTGGGGTGGGGATTAACAGACTTTCTAAAGAGGTTATCCTGGAATATCCTGGCACAGAGGGCAAGTTTTTTAATGTGGTTACACATGAGGCATGGTGTAAGCATGCAGTTACTGTGACATGGAGGACGGAAGAAAGTTCAAGAAGAAGGGTTACAGAAAATAAAGAGCAAAAGAGACTTATCTGGTTTTACATCCCAGCTTGGCTCTTTCTAACTGGATGACCTTAAACTAGTTACCTTTGAGTTTCAATTTCTTCATCTATAAAGTAGGTCTAATGACATTTACTCCATAGGGCTTCTATTTGGGTTAAGTTGAAATCAATACTTCATTTTTTTTTTACATCTAGTATATTTTCCAGCACAGCGTAGGTGTGCACTGTTATTAATAACAACAGGGGCATTCCAAGGGCTGCCTCATTCAAATAATGATTTTGTTTTCTCCCAAACTCACATTTTGTTTAAAGCATGTTTGAAGATAAAGGGTAGAACACTAAATCATGATTAAGGGTCTATATTTTAAACGTCTTGCTTAAACTGTCCTGGATAATTTTGACCTCTTGTTCCAACTACATGTAGCATTGTAGCATTATAACACTGAATGGGCCACAGCCCAAAGTGCCAGCCTCTCCCTTGCAGGGCACCTTTAAGCCATGGCCATTAAGCAAGGGCACTGCATGGATGAGTCTGTGTGCCGGAGTATCACCTTTCTATTCAATCCAGCTAATGTTTTTTTGAGCTGATACATTATACCAGCATTCCACGGACCACTTTTACATGGATTTACAAGACACTCTATGAGGCCAGCAGGAAGACCACAGTTTGACAGATAAGGGAACTGATCTTCAGGGCGGTCAATGACCAGCCAAGGATATAGAGCCGGTACGCACATGAATTCCTAACATCAAGGTTGGTCACCATAGTCCATGCTTCTTGCGTTTTTCTCTCTACTACAGTCACTTTATTCTTAATCCAGAAACTAAGCCCTGCCTCTGTTACTTGGCCTGCCAAGACCACCTCTCCAGTAGTCACTGGTCACTTGGAGGTGGGTTGGCCCATAAATACAATTAGTTACTGACCTCTAGAAGCTTCATCATAGGTGTCATGTTCTCATGAGAAATTGTCCCCTACACAAAATCGTCCTACTCCTCCATCTATATTTTGTACATATGAAAGAAGTCCTTCTCACCCAAGGATAAAAGTTAGGTAAAACACCAATAGGTTCCAAAAACTTTTCCTTAAGTTTTCTTCATTAGTTGCCCCCACCTCCTTTGCTCAGACCCCTTTATTTCAAGGACCTCAGTTTCTGAGTATATGCTTCCTGATGTTGTCATTTTTCCCATATTTAAGGATACAAAGTCTTCCACTAGAGCTGGGCAAGAACAATGCAGACTTAGAGGGTTCAGCGAAGGGTTCCATGACCCATCCCAGGCAGACAACAGGATTGCTGTGCTCACTGTTGCAGAACATGATGAAAGCTGGGAGGCGATGAGTTAGCCCTTTTCCGAATGGTTGAAATAAAAGAATCTCCAAGAATAACGAAGAATAGAAATGTCTTCTATAATTTCAGGTCAGGTTTTTAAGGCAGTGGTGGGGAAACTGTCAATGTCACAGAACCCCATTTTTAGATACTATACTATTAAGTTTCTCTGTAATCACATTTAGTACTTAACTGGCAGGTAGAAGGACAGGGCTATTGGGGATCAAAAGAAGACAAGGCATAGACAGGAAGCAAGGTGGCAACAGGACAGAAAGAATGAAAGAGGAATGTGGGACAAGAAAAAGTAAAAGAAAAGAGGAGGAGAGGTCATATTTTTCGAGTAGCTTCAATGTATCAAAAACTGCTTTGGAGATTCTTCTCAACTCAAAACAATTCAGTGAATTGATATCATTGTTCATATTTTAAACATAAGAAACGCAGATGCAGACCTCAGGCTTGATGTACCAGAGTCACACTGCTAATTAGGGCCAGAGTCTGGCTGCAAATTTTCTTTCTTATCACTCAGTTCGTCCTCCTAACACTCCATGAGGTAAGTCATATTCTGCCCTATTCAAGGAGAAAGGAACAGAGACTTTTACTAATAAACGAGTTTGTAAAATACTCATTTAACTAGTAAAATAGGTTTCTTTACAATTACCAACAATCAGAAAAAACTCAGTATTGTAAGAATTCCATCTGATTAAGAACACAGACCTTGTAGTCTGAATCCAGCACAACCACTTACGAGTTTTTATTGTCTTAGGCAAGTTGTTTATCTTCTTTGTGCCACAATTTTATTTCCTCATTGGGTTAAAGTGAAAAGGAAATGATTTACTACCTGTGAAGTGCCATCCCCATAGCATTTTGTTCTCGGTTTTTCTTTTTCCAAAGATTAAATGAATCCACAATTTCAACTAAAGATGGCCACCCTCACCACAGAGTTAGGAATTCTCTAGAGTAAGGAATTCTCTACTGTAACATGTTCTTGAAAACGGTAGCTTCTTGGTAGAGAGTTGGCTGAAACGTCACTTTTAAGAAGTAGCTATTCAGGGGAGAAAAGAAAGAAATCATCTTTTGTCATTCCATGAAATTTTCCCTCTATCCTTATGCCCTCTCTAGATCTCCCTGCCTGTTTCACTTGACTCATAACTCCAGTTACATCTCCCAAGGCTCAACCTTATCTTCTCCCAGAAAATCTCCTCCAGGCCAAGTGAGGTGACACCCAGGCTTCCACCACTTAACTTGTACTGCATTTATGTTGATTGTATAGCTTCCCAGACCTTTTCTGCTTCCCTGGAAAGTCCCATGAGAGAAAAGATAAGGTCCGTCTTGCTTACCTCTCTACCCCCGCATGTAGAATAGGCCCAGCAAATGCTATAAACCAAAAATGAACCACAGGTGGACAAACAAGTGAATGTAAGAAACTTGTCCAAGTTAATTAGTGGCAACTAAACTGACTTTGAAGTCTATTTGCTTTCCACTAAGCCTCATTAGCACCTTAACAAAATTGTTAGATTATATAGGTATACCTGCATTTCAACAACCAACAAAACAATCTATTGACAAAGCCACATTTATTTACTGAATTCTATGACTACTCTTAGAAAGATTTAAGCTCTATTTTTTAGAGGCAGTGTTAAGAAAAGCATATTCCTTAATGAAAAGGATTAAACAAACTACCAAACTTTAAATAGACCAATATTGACATGAAAAAGCTAAAGTATAAAATAGCTTGATAGTTAAGAAAAAATATCCACTGCCTTTCTTCTTGTGACCATTTACCTGAAATTAGTATATAGTCATACTGAAGTTAAGCAATCCTATGTATTTCAGCAGTGAAATAAATATTAAAAATGTGAGTGTAGCAAATATTTTAAGTGGACACAATTTTCAGTCTTTATATCATCAGTTTCCTGCAAAACCATCCTTGAATAGAATATCAAGTGCTTGCTTATGGCACCTGGTTTTAAGGCTTCAGCACTGTATGATATGAATACATCCTTCTGTGGTTTATTCAACTAGCATTTACTATGAAAGAATCCTTTAGCAGCGGAAGGATCTAAGTTAGAGTGTGGGAGGCAGCAGTTAGGTAAAGCTTTCTGATTTTGTTTTTTTTTTAATTTTCTATAGTCCCCAAGGACTCAGCTTCACTTAAACTTTTAAATTTTTCTTCTACCATCTTAATGAGATGGTACAGACTATTGGAAAGACTGTAGGCTTTAGAATCAAACAGATCTGGGTTTAAACATCATTTCTGACAGTGGCTTATCTCAGTGTACATGTTTCTTTGATAATTTGTTTCCCTCCTCTCAGTGTGAGGAGCTACATAAATAAGACATAATGTGTAAGTTTCATGATCATAATAATTGCTAAAAATATTAACTACCTTCTGGTTAAGTGTTCACAATCAGAAAAGTGTGTGCTGATGTTAATGAATAAAAATGGAAAGAGTAAAGATGGATCCAGAAGTGGGAGCTCTGGAAAAGTGGAGAACTCATGAACATTCTAGAAGAAACAGCTGTTGCTCATCTGCAGCTGGAAGTTATTTTTAAATGAAATTTAAAAGAAAATAGTGTGGATTTCTTCTTCTCCTAACATTAAGTGAAAAGTACCAAACTTACCCACCAACTTGAAACATCTTAAAACAAAACAAAACAAAAAACCCATAGTCTATGAAACTATAATTTTTAAGAAACTCAAAATTTACCCATCACAAGGACTCTGCCAGAAAGGTGGTAAGAGCGAGCACTATAACTGCAATAGCCTACTGTCTAGGGAGGGCTTCCAGGCCACATGTAGGCTGATAGTCTCTGACCTGAGAGTCTGGGGGAGACCAAGGTGGCTAGAGTGTAATAGGTAAAGCAGCACTGAAGAGAGCTCCAGAGAGAGACGGTGAGACTGGGAGATCTGCAGAAGGTCCCCCTCAGGTCTTCAAACCAATGCTGTTAAGTGTGAGAAAACTACCTGAGGATGGAGAGGGACAAAGGCAGAAGGTTTACAGGAAAAAAATCTCCAAAGATCATGGAGGGCCAGGAATAGTTAATATTTCTACTAATTCAAGTGACCAAATGGATATTAGGTATAGTACACTGAAGTCTTTGACTCAGAAGCACAACAAAAATGGCCCTAAATTAAATGCTCCTATGTCCCTCTTAACAATGTCCAAGGTACCTAAACTGATTCCAAGTGGCGTATCTGAATCTCAGAACAAAGATCAAAAAAATTATAGAACTACAATGGTATCCAGTATCCAACAAGTTAAAATTAATAACATCTGGGAGTTCCCGTTGTGGCGCAGTGGTTAATGAATCCGACTAGGAACCATGAGGTTGCGGGTTCGGTCCCTGCCCTTGCTCAGTGGGTTAATGATCCGGCGTTGCCGTGAGCTGTGGTGTAGGTTGCAGACGTGGCTCGGATCCCGCATTGCTGTGGCTCTGGCGTAGGCCGATGGCTACAGCTCCGATTCAACCCCTAGCCTGGGAACCTCCATATGCCGCGGGAGCGGCCCAAGAAATAGCAACAACAACAACAACAACAACAACAAAGAAAAAAAAAATTAATAACATCTGGCATCTGATAAAAAAAAATATCAATCTTGCAAAGACACAGGAAAATAAGAGCCACTATGAGGAGACTAAACAAATTAAAAATGATCCAGCAATGAAAATACGTTAGAATTAGTAAATTAGGACATTAAATTTATTATTACAACTATATTCCATAAAATAAAGAAATGTCAGCAAAGACAGAAGGAAATAGAGAAATGAAAGATATAGTATTAAGTAAAATATGGAATTAAGTAGAGATGTGAAATTCCATATTTCTATTTGCACCTGTGTCTTTTATGTGTCTCTCTATATTCCTCCCTCAGTCAAATTTCTAGGGATTAAAAACTACAATATCTGAACTGTAGGATAGGATAAAGAGCAGATTAGATATTACAGAAGAAAAGATTAGTGGACATGAAAACTTAGCAATAGAAAATATCCCAAATGAAAAATAGCAAAAAGACTAAGAAAGAAAGCAAATAATTGGTCATCTTCAGGTAGTGTGATATTGCGTAATTCAGTTCCTAAAGGAACAAAATATTATTGCCAGTAAGACAATAGAAGGTATAAAAAAAGGAAGAAGAAAACAAAGAATAAATGAAACAATGGCAAATAAGAACATGTTAGTGTAATACGCAATATCACACTAATGTAAATTATCCAAATGCCTCAATTAAAAGCAGAGATTACTAAACTGAATAAAGATGCAAGCCCCAAATATATATTGCCTAAAAGAAACCCATTTAAATTAAAAGAGACTAATAAGTTAAAAGTAAAATGATAGAAAAACATATTCCATTCTAACATTAATCAAAAGAAAACTGAAATTACTTTATCATTAACAAACAAATTAGATTTCAGAATAAGAATATTATCAGGGCAATAATATCATATAAAGCAAGGCCATCTGAAAATGATAAAGGAGTCATTGAGAGACTATATGATCCTCAATGTTTATGCATATAACATTAGAGCTCCAGAATGTATGAAACAAAAAGTGAGAGAACTGCAAGGTGAAACAAATACACAATTATAGTCAAATAAACAATTGTAGTCAAATAAGTAGACACAAAAATCAGCAAAACCATAGGAGGCTTAACTCTATCAACCAAACTGGATATAATTGACATTTGTAGACCACTCCATCCAACTGCATCAGAAGACATTATTTTCGAGTATATCTGGAATATAAATACCAAGATAAACCATTCTGGTGCTATAAAATAAGCATGAAGAAATTTAAAAGGCATTGTTGTACAAAGTATGGTCTCTGATCATTGTAGAAGTAAATAGTAATCATAACAGAAGGATATCTGGAAATGCACCTAGTATTTGGAAACTAATAAGCTTTAAAATTAGTTATGAGTCAAAGAAGGTATCAGATGGGAAATTAAAAAGTATTTGTAAACTAAATGAAAATGAAAACACAGCATGTTGAAATCTATGGGATGCTGCTAACGCAGTACTTAAAGAGAAGTTCACAGCATTAAATTATCTTAGAAAATAAAGAGAAGACCCCAGTATCAATGACTTCACTTTCCACTTTAAGATGTTAGGAGTAAAACAAATTAAACTCAAAGTAAATAAAAAATGGAAATAATAGAGGTTTAAAATACTTTGGTTAGGAAAAGTACGTTAACACTGGAAATAAAGCAAAATGAAGACCTCATGTTCTTTCAAAATCATGCAGGATCATTGCTTATAGACCCAAAACACAAGGATCATCTAATTTTCTAGGGGAATGTACCTTTGCTTGTTTTTTGTTTGTTTTGTTTTTAATTTTTCTAAATTATAGTTGATTTACAATTGTGTGCTAATTTCTGCTGTAAAGCAAAGTGATTCAGTCATACATACATATATACTTTATTTTATATAAACCTCCACGGTCTGTCCCAGGAGACTGGATATAGTTCCCTAAGCTCTACAGTAGGATCTTGTTGCTTATCCATTCTAAACGTAATAGTTTGCAGCTACTGCCCTCAAACTCCCACTCCATTTCACTGCCTTCTCCCTTCCCCCTTGGCAACCACAAAATTCACCTTGCTTGTTTTGACATTTACTATTGATAAGGGCCTAAATTCTGTGAACTTGTTAATTCATAGACTTTATCCGCAGTGGGGGAAAATAAGTCACCAGCTTTGTATTTGAACCTACCAATCTTATCCCAATTTTCTTTCTGTGATGCTTATGAAGAGTTCTGCAAATGCTCTATAAGCAAATTTTATATACAACCCTTGTTTCCTTATTGCAGAAGTTAAATTTATCTTTTGGCATACATTCTCACTCCGTATTTGAAAGAATTTTTTTTTTTAACTTTACTGTATATTACACTTTGACACGCTAGCATGTTCTCATAGTCACCGTAAACTGGTCTGTGGCTTCTGAATTCATTACTTTACTTGCTTCTCTCACATTCTACCTCCTCTGTCCAGACGGACCTACTTGCATTCTGTATTATTTTAAGAAATTCTGTTGTAAATGTATAAACCCTAAACCTAAATTATCCATCCTAAAGAAAAATGAATGAGAAATAGTGGCTACTGAACTACGGATCAAATTTATTTTAAAAAAATGAGGTGTACTTGACCTGTAATGAGTTTCATGTGCACGACTTGTATAACTGGTATTTTTATATACTGTGCCATGATCATCAAAATTAAGTTTTCTTCCAAGGTTTCAATTCTTTTTTCTTGTGATAAGAAATGTTAGACAAATTCCAAATATGTACTCCTATATTAGTTGACAATAGTCCACTATGCTATACATTCTATCTCTTGGACTTATTTATTCTGCAAATAGAAATTAGTCCCTCTTAACACTCTTCACTCATTATGCCGACCTCCAACTACCCTTGCACTAGCAATCACCATTATGTTCCTCTGTATTTATGAGTTTTGCTTTGTTTTGTTTTTGGATTCCAAATATAGTGAGGTCATATTGTCTGAACTTACTTCACTTAGCATACTTAGCATCCTTAAGATTCCATCCACGTTTTTGCAAAGGGCAGATCTCGTTTTATTTATAGCTGAGTATTCTACTGCATGTGTATGTATATATCACATCTTCTTTATTCCATTCATTCTTCAGTGGATACTTAGGTTGTTTCCATAACTCAGATCGAGCTTAAGTAAGTAGTTCACATCACTGGACATCTCCAGAGAGACACCAGTTACTACAGGCTTGTGCATTACACAGAAATAATTGGCTCAGGTCTCTCACCAATTTCCTCACAAAAATTTCATAAGGTAAGAGAAATGCCATTTCCCTTGAAACCATTGTTGGGGCCAGCAACGAATATTATCCTTTAAAAAACTGACTATCTAGGAATTCAGTTCAAATTGTAATGCTTAAAATCTTTAACTACTTATTCTTTTAGTGAGGGACATGGATTTTATAATCATAAAAATCAAATTCAACCAGGTTTAAGTCAGTGATACTAGCACGAGGTAGACAAAACTGATGATATGAGTATTACGGTCCTAACGTCATTGTGAAGATGAACTGAGAAGATGTTTAAAAGATCACACAGCAGGTGACCTACATTTAGAAGACACTTCTTCACTTATCATTCTGCTTTGTCTGCCCTTCTCCTCAATTCTTTTTGGATAGAATATATAATTAATTCCTATAATAATAGCTAAGATCGTGAGCATTCATTTTGTGTCAGGCATTCGAGTAGTTATATGAAATAAGTTAATTTAAAATGCAATTATGGTATAATATATAGGACAATGAAAGAAAAACAGTTTCAATTGTAGCGAACATAGATGGTCTATATACAATGCCTGAGTCAACTAAACATTTATGACTTGTTTGTCTGAGTTTGTACAGAAAAGGGATTCATTCACCTTGGTTTTCCCTACCATATCCAGGCATCAGCATTTCATTTTCAGCCTAAATATTCCACATGCATATGAATTACCCCTGGACCCTCGTTTCCCTCTCAGGCTTTCAGATTTTTAAATAGTCTAAAAGGAATAACTCATAATTCTGTAGTATAATCCAAAGACTTTTCAAACTCAGCCTCTCTGGTGTGGCCAGGGTTATGATGAATTTGAGTGACATATAGAGTGGACTTGAGTAATGACTCCATTGTCAATTTGCCTAGGGTTTTTGACACCTTACATAAGGTCAAGGATGGGAAATAAATGCCACAGGCTGTTACGAAGAGTAGATGAGAATTCAGGAAAGCATCAGCGCATGTAAACTATTCAAAATACTAGATTTTTTTAAAAACAGGCATATTATTACTCTCATAACACTGCCTCTCTCATGGCCATTTTGTGAATTGTGGTTCACTGACTTCATGCTGGCTGCTCCAATGAAAGCATTAGAGGCTGTGGTTGTATTGGACTCTTCTTGTATGTCTTTCTGAGTTCAAGGTGGAAGTTTTCATGCACATAGTACCTCTAGAAATAACACATTTCCAAGAGCTTTTGATGGCAAAATGAATCAATTAAGAGTTCAATTTAAATAAAATTTAAGCAAGCACTATTGTTTAATTTGATATTTCACTACAGCAAATGCTGTGGGTTGGGTATAAATTCAAGGGTATAATTAGGTATCCTTAACTACTTCTTTACTTGTATATTAAATTAAATTAAATTGATTTTTTTAACTCTGAACTAAATTTCCTGCAGAGAAACTTACCTCTTAATTACCTATATTTTTAATGTCAAAAAAAAGCCTACTGATTCCTTAGTTTCACCTATCTGTATCTACTTAGAAAGTTATTTTGGGCAGTATTTTTTATCAGACCATGTCCAGGATAATTCTTCGATATCAGCCCAAAACACAAGAACTTCTAATCTGTGGAAAATGCAGGATCCAAACAGATGAAAAGTCCTTTTCTGTCATAAAATGTTAACCTCAGAGTATATCTGGTGCCAGAGTATTGTCTTTATTTCTCAAACACATTTCTCTGATGATACAAATTTGCCCTGATTTAGAGAAATGGCATAAGAAAACTTCAAATTTTATTGGCCTAGAGATTTCTGCATCTAGCAGAGCTGAGAAAGCTCCTACCAGATTAAAATGTTCACTACAAGATTATTTTTATTGGCAAATTGTAGAACCAATACAAATACAGATAAGACAGGTTTTGGTATACCCAAACAATGGCATACTATTCAGCAATAACAGCGAAAAACTGCAGACATGTGTTTCAACATGTAAAAACCTCAAATGCTTTTTGCTAAAGGAAAAAAATAGGCAAAACATACAACATACTCCATTCATACGAAATAACCAGAAAAGGCAAGAGAGGTAAAATATGGGTAGTAGCTGCCTGGGGAGATTGGCTTAAATGGGTATTAGAGATCTCTTTTGGGATGAGAAACATGTTCTAAAACTGTATTTCACAATCTCCAAATTTACTACAGGCCATTGAATTATACTGTTAAAAAGGTCAACTTTGTTGTATGTAAGTATCTTATAAATGTATTCAAAACAAGCACGTAGAAACTGTGTAACTGTAAAAGACAATATCCAAAATAAAAATTCATTGGACAAGCATAATATAAAAATAAATATGACAGAGGAAAGGCTCCTTAAACAAAGTTAATCAATGGAAACTACCTAATTTAAAGAGAAAAGCTGTATAATGGAAAAAATAATAACAAAGTCTTAGGGACCTACATTTAATGTAATGTAACTTGAATCCAGATCAAGGATGTGAGGTAGAAAAGATTTTGAATATATGCTAATTGAAAATTTTCCAAATTCGGTGAGAGAAAAAATTTTAAATTCAAAAAGCTCAGCAGAACCCTAGCAGGATAAGTATAGCACAACTATGCCTGCCATGTCATAGTCCCACTTCCCACAAATCAAAGAAAGAATCTTAAAGTCAGAAAAAATAAGTTACATATAGGAAAATAACAATGTGAAGGGTCCTTTTACTTCAGAAATCAAGCAGACAACATCTTCCATGAGTGGAAAGGAGAAAAGACTATCATCGTTAACAAGAATAATAAACCCTTTACCCAGAATTCTATATCTGAACAAAAAAATTCTTCAAGAATGAAGGTAAAGGAGTTCCCGTCATGGCTCAGTGGTTAACGAATCCGACTAGGAACGATGGGTTGCGGGTTCGATCCCTGCCCTTGCTCAGTAGGTTAAGGATCCGGCGTTGCCATGAGCTGTGGTGTAGGTTGCAGAACGCGGCTCGGATCCTGCGTTGCTGTGGCTCTGGCGTAGGCCGGTGGCTACAGCTCCGATTCGACCCTAGCCTGGGAACCTCCATATGCCGCGGGAGCGGCCCTAGAAAAGGGAAAAAAGACAAAAAAAAAAAAAAAAGAATGAAGGTAAAATGAAGACATATACTGGCCAACCTCGCACTACAACAAAGTCTAAAGGAAATTTTTCAATTTGAAGGAAGTGATATCAGATGGAAACCTCAGATGATATCAGATGGAAAGGACTAAGAGCACTGTAAATGGTATTAAGTGAAAAAAAAATGTAAAATACTATTTTTTCTCTTACTTTCAAATATATTCAACTTAAAGGCAAAACTATAACATTGTCTTGTGAGATTTATAATATAAATAGATATAATACATATGACAACTAAAGCATGAGGAATGAGACGAGTACTAAATATATCTACATTAGTGCATTACATGGTTGCAAATTCTTTATATTTATGCAAAATGGGTACAAATTATAAGTAACTGACAAAGTTAAGAATATCTATTGTAATTACTAGAGCAATCACTACAAATAAGGCAAAGAAACAAATCTAAAAAGGCATAAGTTAAATGGAATTTTTAAAAGGTATTTATATAATCCAAAAGAAAGTAGGAAAAGAGAAACACAAGTAGCAACTGAATGAACAGAAAATGAATAATATGATAGCAGAACCAAATCTACCTACATCATTACTCATTTTAAATACTGTGAGGCTCAACATTTCAATTAGAAGTCAACCCTTGTCATGCTGTACGTGTTGTTTACAAGTGATGCACTTTAAATACACAATATAAATAAAATAAAAATAAGTGAATAGACAAATATCACATAAACATTGAGCATAAGAATGCTGGAATGCCTATATTAATATCTGATAAAGCAGATTCAGGAGAAAGATTATCAGACATAAATTTGGTCACTTGATAATAACAAAACAGTTACTTAACCAGGAATATATAACAACGATATTTTCTTGGCTATATAAAAAAAATCTCAAATGTAAAAAGATTGAAACCTTAAGTACTATGTGCTATGACCATGATGAAATTTAACTAGAAATTAATAACAGTAATACATAGAGTATTATATCTGAAAATAAAACAGTACATTTTAATATTTAGAAAAAATTCAAAGTTATATAGGTCGAAGAAGCAAAGAAGAACTAATAAGGCAAATTAGAAAAAAAAACTGAATCAAATAACAATAAACATTATTTCAAAATTCATGTATTGCAGCTAATGCAATGTTTGAGGGAAATTTATAGGCTTAGATGCTTATAGTAAAAAAGAAAAACAACAACCTAAAAGAAATAACCCACGTTTCTAACTTAAGGAGTTAGGGGGAATAAAAATAAAGAAGTACAGTAAATCCAAAGTAAGTGGAAGGAAGTAAATAATTTAAGAGATATAAATGTAATAGAAAACAGAAAATAGAAATCAAAAGGTAGCTCTTTGAAAGCAATACACAGAATGGAAAACCCTATAATTATTCTGATCAAGTAAATAAGAGACAAAACAAAATTACCAATATTAGTAATGACATTTAAAAAATAAGTTAATTTTATGAATAAAATTACTCCAGGAAATTAAATAGCTTAGATAAAATGAAAATATTTCTTGAAAAATAAAACATCAAAACTGACTCAAAATGAAATAAAAATTTGAATAGCTCTATAGTTATTAAACGAATTGAATTTGTATTAAAAATCCTTTCCAGGAGTTTCCGTCATGGCGCTGCAGAAATGAATCCGACTAGGAACCATGAGGTGGTGGGTTTGATTCCTGGCTTCACTCAGTGGGTTAAGGATCTGGCATTGCCTTGAGCTGTGGTGTGGGTCAGACGCGGCTCGGCTCCCGCGTTGCTGTGGCTCTAGTGTAAGCTGGCAGCTGTAGCTCTGAATTGACCCCTAGTCTGGGAAACATATGACGCAGGTGTGGCCCTCAAAAAAGACAAAAAGACAAAAAAGACAAAATAAAAAAACAAAAAACCTTTCCACAAGGTAAACACCAGTCTCTAATTGTGAATTATATCAAATATTTAAGGATGAACTTATATGAATCTTTCACAAAGTCTTTCAGAAAATACAGGAAGAAGAAAGATATCGCAACTTATTTTATGAGAACAGTATAACCCTAATGACATACCTGGACAGACATAAGAAAAAAATAGCTCAAGAAAATAGTTCAAAACTCCTTAGCAAATGATTAGCAAATCAAATCTAACACTTAAAGTTGACAACACATCATTATCAAAAAGGATTATCCCTGGAGTGCAAGATATATTTAACATTTACAAACCAATCAATGTAATTCATAATGAAAAAAGCCATATGATCATTATAGTAGATTCAGACAGACCATTTGACAAAATCCAACACCAATTTTGTTAGAAATGCTATAAGAATAGAATTTCTTCAGTCTGATATGAGGCATTTATAAAAAAAATGTATATCTAAATCACAATTATTAAATATTAAACAGTTTTCCATTGGATCTGTAACATGACAAAGCTGTCCCCTTCTGGCACTTCTAGTCATCATTTTACTGGCAGTTCTAAGCATTATAATATGATAAGGAAAATAAACAAAAGGCAAAAAGATTGGAAGAAGTAAAATACTGAAGTCACTTCGTTATTTATGTGGGCAATCCTAAGAATTTATAAAATAGCTACTAAAATTAAGTAAACTTAATTAGGAAGAATGCAGGACACAAGAATATAAAATTTTTTTTCTCATTTTTATATTCTAACATCAAGCAATAGGAAAGTCAAAACAAATCTATTTCTAACAGCATTAAAAATACTTAGGAATAAATATTCTTAAAAGTATGTGCAAGACTCTTGTGCTGAAAACTATGAAATGTAGAAAGAAATTGAAGATATAAATAATTGGAGAGATATATTTAAGTTTCTGCTCCCAATTCCAATGTATGTGTGGGTATTCCCATACCAAAAGGCAATTCCACATCAGTTGGGTATCCCACAATTTAATTCCAATATTATCCTTGTGAAGATAGTATCAGGTCCCACAAGGAAGGGTTCAGTCCCACAAAATGGTACCACACAAATTCAAATGCCAATCACAAGTCCAGGTTGTCACCTAGACCTTGACCAACTGACTATCAATCAGAGATGCCCATGACCACCTCCTTGGGTTTGGTAAATCTGCTGGAATGGCTCACAGAACTGAGAGAAACATTTTAATTACCAGATTACTGATTTATTACAAAAGGATGTAACTCAGAAATAGCCAGTTAGGAAAGATGCACAGGGCAAGGCATGGGGAAGGAGCGTGGAACTTCCTTGTTCTTTCGGAGCTACGGGGGCAAAACCTCCACGTGCCGAGCCTCCCAGCAGCTGCAAAGCTCCTAGAACCCTGTCCATTTGAATTTTTATAACGGCTTTACTCCATAGACATGATTGATGATAACTAACTGAATTCAATCTCTAGCCCCTCACCCCTTCAGTGGGGCACAGTAGAACGGAAAGTTTTGACTTTCTAATCACCTGGTCAGTTTCCCTGGCAATCAGCTCCCATCCCCAAGTGTTTTCCAAAAGTAGCTCTATTAACATAACAATAAACAGCTTTGTAGCTCTCTTCACTTTGTAAATTCCAGGAGTTCTAGGAACTCTGAAAAAAAAATGGGGGGGGTGTTTAAAAACCAAATACATATTTTTTCATTATAAATCACGCTATAACAACAAAGTATTTATGAATTAGAAAGCTCCATTTTGTTAGGCTCTTAATTCTCTCTAAAATTCCAGAAGGCTATTTTTTAAGGGAAAAAAAGTGATTTTTTTTCATTTCTATTGAAATGAAAAACACCTAGAATATCCAAATCAATCTTGGAAAAGACGAACAAATTTGGAACAATTATGCGTTAAGACTTACTGTAAAGCTGCAATAATTGAGACACTTTGATACTGGGATAGGGTCAGACAGCTCTAACCAACAGCACAGAGAATCCAGAAATAAAGTACCCTTTTATGGTAACTGATTTTGGGGAAAAAACATCAAAGCACTCTAATGTGAAAGGAAAAATTTTTAACAAATGATACTGGAATTGTAGTGTTTTGATGTGGGAGCTGAAATGAAACCCTATCTAACATCTTATACAGGAATTATTTCAAGAAGAGTTATAGACTAAGTGTAAGATATAAAACTATAAAGCTTCTGGTGGAAAACACAATATTTTTATGACTTGGGGGTAGGGAAGTGCTTCTTAGATCATTGAAACCAATCACTATAAGAAATGACAAATAAGACTTTACTAAAGTTTGAAACTTGTTCACCAAAAAAAAAAAAAAAATCTTAAAGAAAATGATTAGCAAGCCACAGACAAGGAAAATTATTTGCAAAACATGCATTTGTTGAAGAATAGTGACCGAGATACATACAACCTCTACACCTAAGTATTTATCCAGGACAAATAAAAACATACATTTACAAAGGAGTGTACAAGACTATTTGTACCAATTTTATTGCTTTTAGCTTAATATTGGCAACAACCCTGGTAACCTTCAATGGGAGAATGGATAAACATTCATTTAGTTGACTACTACTCACAAATAAAATTAATATATTCATCAAAATGAATGAATCTCAAAACCCATTTTTCTGAGTGTATGAACCCTTATACAAGAAAACATATTATATGATTCTATTTATATGAAATTGTAAAACAGAAAAAGCAAATATGTGGTATAAAGAGTATTGATTGCTGCTGGGAGCGTGGGGTGATGCTAACATTTCGTATTGTGATAGGAATTTGGGTTACTCAGGCGTATATACTTGTCAATACTCAGTGAAAGTACATTTATATATTTTATTGTTTTCAAATATTACATTAAAAACTAAACAAACATTGTATGCTAGTGATTTGCATCCTGCAGTCTCTAGGGAGAAAGGGACATGTCTTTGTGAAATGTGTTGAAATCAGATGGAATCATGGAGGCATAGGTAGGTATGTAGATGCATAATAAAGCAAGTACAGAAAATATTAATGGTGGGTCTAGGCAATGGGTGTATGAGTATTCACCGTCATATTTTTTCAGTAAAGGTGTGTGTTTCAAAGTTTGCATTAAGAAATTTTGAAGGAAAAAATGCAAAAAATCCCCTCAACCCTTAGGGGATCCTCCAACTTAAGAGTTCCAAACAAGATAATCAGTTCAACTTCAGAAATATTTAGGAAAGAAAAAAAATTGAATGTTAAAGTCAATTCCAACTAGTTTACTTACCTTTCACACTCTGGCCTAAGTCTCTTTTTATAGTGTTATATATCTTAACTTTCATTTATCTTCTATATTTCAGAAACATTAAGCTAGTTATTTTTCCCAGAAGTATCTGGCACATTGTGATTAGTTCCCAAAGGAAGAAGTTTGGTTTTATCCATTCAGAGATAATTTTTCAGCTTTTAATAATAAATAGATTGTGAAGGAAAATTATAATTACGTTCGACAGGAAAATTAACTTTGTTATTATAATTCTAAAGCTTTCTAATTTGTAACCCTCTTTTCAATATCAAAGTCATTGTTTTTAGATAATATAATTTTGAAATAATGGAGATTTTTGTAGGAACAAAACTATAGCAGAACCACTTAATTACAAGGTTCATGAGGTCAGGAGTCGTGTCTATTTTGATCACCACTGCACCCTCAGCGCTAGCATAGTCCTGACACCCCATATGCTCTCCAACAATATTATTCATAGCAAATATCCAATGTATAAAAGAGTACTATATTATTAACATCATGGGATTTTGTAAAAAAAAATGCTCAATTGTGACAGTTTTTGACATAGGTTGTTATACACAGGAAGTGCTGAATAAATATGAGTTCTTGTCTCTGTATAGCCATTGGCATAGCTTAGTCTTCCATCAGGGATACTAATTCAGGAGTGGGATTAAGTGGGGGGCCTATTCCAAATATTAGAAAGGGAGAGAACAGAGGCGAAAGGGCTCACCCATTGTCCCCAGACTTTCAGAGTTACTGTTTCCTTTTACGTCTTTACATCAGCAGTAATAACTACCAGATCAATATCTTGCCTGAAACATTTTTGTTGAATAGGACATACTCTCCTCTTCCCCCTCAAGCTAGACTTTTGTCTATAACCAAACAAAGAGTGTGTGTTAAGAACAGACCGATACACCCAATTTCTATTATTCTCAGAATCCATGGAGATCAGGGATCAAGTAGTAATGTGGCTAGGAAAATGATGATGGAATAAAGATTTGCATTGATTCTCCAGTTGCCAATAACAGCGAACACTCAGGCTCTCAATCAGGGTCTTTGTTTAAATGCCTGCAGTTTAAGAAATGCCTATTAATGCTCCTTGATAACTCCTGGCTGTAACAAGCACAGTTTCTGTAAACCAGCAGTAGTCAATTGTTGGCAGATTCAGAATTCTAAGATTAGAAATTTCAAGGGACTGGAAGAAAATGGAATTTACTTTACCCACCTAGTCTGTCTTGCTTCTTTCATCCTCAGGTCAATTCAAGTCCATGAACATTTACTAACCACCGCTATGTCCAAAGCAAGAAAAGCACCTGTCCTTGTGTGACTGGAAAAGCAGACAGGACAGGGCTTACTGGGCCACCAAGTAAACTGAGTGCAGAGGTGATGATGACGATGGTGGTGTTGATGAAGGTGGTGATAACTTTCTCCACTGGAATGCTTTCTCTGGGGTAGATATCGTTCTGGGTCCCTAACAAGGCATAAACTTATACCACGTAGTTGTCAAAACACCTTATAAAAATGTCATTAATTACCTCATTTCACAGATGGCAAAACTGAGGCATCCAGCTGGTTACTTGACTAAGGTAACACAGCATACGAGTGTAGAGCTAAGATTTCAACTCAGACATTCTGTCTCCAAAGCCTGAGATGTTGGGGGCACGCAAGGGAGGACATCATTCTAACGGGGGTACTTAATAAAAGTTATACAGTAAAAGTGATAACATTTGAGCAAGAATGTGGGGCATTCGGTGTTAGGCTGTAGACCTATAGAGAGAACCGTAGGTTCCATAGGTCTATAGGGGAAGGTATGAAAGGCAGCAGGGGTTGCCTGAGCAAAGACATGGATGCACAAAAGCATATGGCATGTGTACTGATGGTTTTCATCTGCTCCCCAGGGTCAGCCTCTATCCTTCTCTGCCCTGCTCTCTGCTCTGAGAAGACGGTTTCCACATACGTAGTCACTCATACTCCCTTGCCTTCTGGTGTCCATTTGTCTTTGGCCAAGAGGAGACACCAGCATGACAGCAAAGGGTGAGAAGATAGAGTCAGGATTTATTTTCTCTGTTTTCTCCTGCTGGGCATGGTGTGGCAATGGCTCTCTTCCTCTAGTGTTTCCAGAGCTGCTGCAGGTCTTTGCTCAAATCCACCAACTCTTACCTTTAAGAGGAGTTAATATCAATCTTTAAGTCAAAGTGTACAGAGATAAGAAGGGAGCTACAAGCAAAGAAAGAAACGAATCCCAGATGGAACCAGCTGGTACCAAGATGGCAACACATCAACCTCCAACAGATCCTGAGTCTCATTACATGTTGATTTTACTATATCAGCATATTAAATGACACAACTACCAGCAGCCTTGACTGGAATTAAGGACCAAAAAAGGATAAAAATGGGGTGGCCTCACTCTCAGAAAAAGCCCTGCCTCCTTTCAGGTAGACTAATGCCTCCTCATCATTAGCCTCATTCCTCCCTCCTTTGTCTTTACTTTTTAAAATGAAATCCCTCTCACAACTTGGCTGAGACGTTGGTCTGTGAACTTGATTCCCATTTCTCCATTCTTTGGCCACTAGAGAAACTTGTGCTGTGTTGGTCTCAGTTCCCATTTCATGATTCAGCTTCTCAAGCCCAAAGGGAAAAAAAACACCCTCACCGCCAAGGCAGACAGCAGGGTCCATACAACTTAATTCGGTAACACTAAAGTCCACAACTTCTGACAGGCAGCCTCTTTTCCACAGAGGCAAATTTTCTGTTTTCTAGCCATATTTCTGTACATCGTCCATTTAACCAAGTTCTAGTCAGTTACCTTTGAGAGTGTATCCTTTCCTAAAGTATGTGGTCTGATAGGACTAATTAAGTTACACTCTGATCACCACAGTGTGGAAAATGGACTGGAGGCTACCCAGCTCCAAGGAAGGGCTAGAAGTTCAAGCACCAAAATGATCAGGAGAGAGAAATGGAGAGTTGAACCAAGGCAGGAATAGCCAGTGTGGTTGGAGGGGAGGGAAGGAAGCTTCACTCATGGGATTTTTTGATGACCAGGATTTGGAAGTTGAGAAATGAGAAGAATTGAGAATGGCTTTGTGCAGTCACTGGTTAATGGCCTCGGGCTGCAGAAGTTATACTCTGGACCCATCGGCTGAAAGCTGGAAGAAAGGCTCTTGACGCTGACAGAGCTTGGCCCAGACTGACATCCTGATTTGTTCCACGTTCTTTATTTAGGGCATGGACCAGTATCATCTCTACTCTCTCCTAGGGTTTCTAGAGAGCTCTGTAGTTTTCAGTGCTCTAACTTGTTACAGTATCTTGAAAACAACCCTGTGAAATAGGAAGGGCAGATAGTAGCACACCCATTTCAGGAAAGGGAGAAAAATCAAGACTTAAAGTAGCATCCTGATTTACGTATGAATTAGCCCATCAATCACAGTGGCAGGATGAGAACTAGGAGGTCCAAGTTGTACTTTTGCTGCCTCCCGGCTGCTTGTTTCTCAAGGGTCTTAAGAATGGCCTGGTAGTTAAAGTTTTAGGGCTCCTCTACATAGGTATTGAAGTGCAAAGGGAGAAATAAGGGAAATAATTCATCTCTTTAAGAATTTGCCATGTTAAGCGAATTAGGTGCATAACACAGAAAAGCCACCTACTCTGAAATTCAAGAACTTGGTAAAAGAAGCAGTTATTCCAAAAAGCTATTTATTTTCTAAGGGCAAAAGCTGTGTACAATCTTGTCTCTAGTATTGTAACATAGTAAAATGGGAGGGGAGAGGTATGACCTGATTTTCCTCAAACAGCTCCATGGAATTAATTCAGTCATTAACGAAATAAGTTAATAAGTGGGGAAAAAAAAACAATACAGTGATGGGATAGAGAGATGCAAATAAATATTCAGTGACAAAAGAGTTCAGTGATCAAAACATGTGAAAACCTCATAGAAAACAAGTTAGAAGAGGCTTCTGTAATACAAGGATTCTGAGAACTGTTACATGTTGATAGCCACTGTGTGGGGCAGAGTATACAGTGATTCCTAAATATATTTTTCCCAGACCTGTTTTATAGAATATAATTTAGGAAATGCTAACTAGATCATCTTCTGGGGCTTGGTGGCCAATTTTTTGTTGCAGAATAGGAATAGAGGTGATATTTTATACTGGTGAGCTGTTCCTTTGCATCAAGTGGTCTGCTGGCACACTTGCGCACATAAGCATTATTAATTCTCGCCAAAGCTCTTTAAAGTAGTTATTATTGGCCCCGGTTTGCAGGTGAGAACACTTGAGCTCTGAGTAACTAATTGGCACGAAGTCACCATTTCTGAGAGACCAGAAATAGAGTGATATTTTCCTTTAAAGCCCTCTCTCTGTCCGAGACATCGGAATAATGTACCTTGTTATGTAATATGGCAGAGTTGGAACATTGAGTCCTTCTTGTATAATTTTCTTAAAAACGTAGATGCCAGAATGCCAGAACTTCTAGCCTTACCCTCCAGCCTCTAGTGTGCATTCAGCCCGAACAGAAGTAGAGAAACATCCCGGACAGTCTTTTGGCCTTCCCTCGCCACGTGACCAACCCTAAGCTGTGAACTCTTTCAAAGCTGCAACCAGGACATATTCTACTTAAATCCCTCATGTTAGTACAGTAGTTGGTGCTATTTGCAAAATGAGTGCCCTGATTTTCGAGGTCAAACCACAGGGTCAGACGTTCTTCCTCATATCCACGGAAACCACCCCTGCTGCCCTTTACAAATGAGTCTCATTTTGCTTTCAGAGGAGCCTTGCTAGGGTGGGTTACTTGCTTCCTGATGGTGACCATTTCCAAAGCAAACGAGTTTTCTTTTTTTTATCCCATCAGTTCTTCACGAGAAATACATATGACTTCAGTTCAGTTCAATTCACACCAAATCAAGTCCAAGTCCACCCAATATAATCTAGTACAATCCAATATCACCTTGTTTCTTTTTGGATCCATGCTAGTCTATAGACCCTTCAAAACCAAGCACTGTATCACTGTTGTCTCACTCGCTTCTAGTATAATACATGGTCCTTATCAGATCTTACTGTTGTTGAATGAATGAGTAAAAGCATAAATGAGTGAATATATAATGTGCTTAGGTAAGGAGTAAGTACTTAAGGAAAAAAAAATCTTGATTCCATTCCTGAATCTTCCATTTACTATCTGTATGATCTTGAATCAGACACTCAACTTCTCTGAACTTCAGTTATTTTATCTGTAAAATGGGAAACACAATACTACCTACCTCAAAGAGTATTTTCTTGGATTGAATGGGATACTGCAAGGAAAGTATCTTGCATGGTGCTGGAATATGGAGATTAGCTATTGTTGCTACTGACATTCTTAGAACAAATTATATTTGAATGGAAGAATAAGTAAATGAACAAATGAGTATGTGTTAAGTGCCTGGGTATAGTGAAATTGGCAGCCATGGGCCTCAGAATAAACTCTGCCCCTTAACTGCTATGTGACCGTAGGAAAATGATATGACTTTTCTGAATTGATTTCCCATCTATAAATTGGGACAACTATTACCTGTATTTTGGAGGTGTTATAAGGCTGAAGGAGACAATGTAGGAGAAAAGTACACAATCAATGATAAGAATCTAGAGAGATCTAAGGGGCTGTTGTTATGTTCAGATCCCGGACACCATCCATTAATATGGTTGAGAGAATTGTCTGAAACACAGAAATAAAATCAGGCTTATTCATGTGGCTTGATGACAGATGTGAACGATCCTTTAAGTCAGTTTTAAAAGAGATAAAAATAAACCTTTTTTCCCCTATAGAATATGTGTGAGGTGGCTGATATTTTACATAGTTCAAAATACCATGACTGATGTCCATAGAAAGACTGATAGGATGTATGGAATGAAAATTTTAGGGTTTTGTGTTGTTGTTTCCTGATTTTTGACTTGTGCAGGACAGCTGGCTACTTGTGACCCATTGCCATCTGTCTCCTGCCACTGATGCCCAGTGTAGGGTTCCAGGAAGAAATTAGCATTGACTTTCAGGATAACACTTCCAAATCTGGATTCTTAGGACTCAACAAAGGTCTAAAGATGAAGCCCAGTAATGAAAGTGTTTGCACCTTTTTCCAACATTACAATTAGGGAAGGCAAGTGTAATTAAATTTGTATAGTGCCTTGTATTCAATTAGGTATTAACATGTGATGACTTGCTATTAATCGAGAACTTTTTTTTTTTTAATAAATACATACATGCTACCTTGGGTTACTTACTTTTCCTTTAATAAAATCTCCCCTCTCCTCTCTTAGTTCCAATTTCTTTGCTGACAAAATGGGCATTGTGATATTTAATTCCATGGATTGTGGTGAAAATGATGATACTTACATTTACCAAGAACTTAATATAGCACCAGGATGCTTTACAAATAGTTGGCTTAATTTGCATAATAGTGGTTTTGTTTGCATAATAATCACATGATTTGCATAATGCCCCACATTATGGATGAGGAGACTGAGTTGCAGAGACTTCCTAACTTACCAGAGTTCACAAACCCTGTAGGGGTAAAGCAACTAGCGAAGAGCTTGATGGAGACTACTTCCATCATAAGGGACTGTGTTCTTGCCCACAGATGAAATCCTAATGTCCCTCATTTCATGTGGTTATATCCTCACCTTATAAACATGTAAGCGAAAACAATAAAACTCACAGATTTGATTCAATTGCCACACTGCTTGGATTAAGGAGACTCAGCAGCTCTCTTTGAAAGTTCACTGTGGGTTTGATCAGAGGAAGCGCACATGAACAGACTGTTTTTTTCTGATTGGTATAGGCTGTCTCAAAAGCCCAGTCTGCAGCAGGGACTCTGGAGACTAAGGTTCAGCGAGGTTAATAATGGTGACCAGGACTTGCACTCACATCTGTCTGGCTACAGCCCTCATATTCTTTCCATTAAAACCCCATAAATTATAAAAAAGGGCCACATGGGTCAGTTAGAGACTTTCAATTCCACAAAATGTGGCATTTCTACAATTCCCACTTGACAAATCGTGTGAACCTACTTATTCCAGATTTTGTTATTGATGCTAAGGCTGCAAAGATAAATAAAATACAATCTTCCAGAGAAGAACTGTCAAGTTACACTCTAGCTTGGGGGTCTGTGTTGGGGGGAAGGGGGTGTTGGTTAGAAATTGTCAGTCTCTGCCTTTCTCAGTTCTCTCTGCTCCTTAGTACTGAGGACCTAAGGACATTATACAGCTGACTCAGCCAAGGTCGGGATGGGTAGGAACAGAAGGACCCCCCCCCCCCGCCCCCGTGTCTCTAGTAGATGGGTTCTGGCATTAGTCTGGCTGCCCCACCCTGATTTCCTATGTCTAGAATGATTCCAAGCACTCCTCTACTGGACAAGGTAAACCATCCCACTCACCTTATTTCCTCAACTTTTGTTCAGCTTTCATTTCCTGAATGCACTCCAGGTATCTCCAGGGAGCTAGAGGCCTGGCCAGAGCCCCTATACCTCATGACTCAGGCCAGACCGGCATCCTCCTTTCAGCTTTCTAGCTCAGGGTTGCATGAATCTAAGTAAATCATGAAGACTGGCAAAACTCCCACCATATTGGATTATCCATGTCATTCTGGTTTGTTTCTATTGCATAACAATTTAACACAGCATAGGGACTACAAACAACACAAGTTTGTTATCTCCTGGTTTCCATGAGTTGAGGGTTTAGCACATTCTAGATGTATCTTCTGCTCAGGTCTCATAGCTGAAATCAAGGTGTCAGCCAGCTGCTTCCTCATCTGGAAGCTCTGCTAGGAAAGGGCTGCTTCCAAATTCATTCAGGTTATTGGAAGATTTTGCCTCCTGGCAGGTGTAGGAGTAAGGCCCCCACTGTCTTGCTAGCAGCCAGCAGAAGACCACCCTCAGCCCCTAAGGGCCACTTTCACATCTTTGCTCTACGAGCCCTTCAGCTCAGCAGTGGGAAACCTCCTCGCACCAAATCCTCTCATGGTTTGGTCCAATCTCTCTGACATCCTGTTCTGTGACCTACCAGAGAAATCTCTCTGCTTTCCAAGGGCTCATATGATTAGGTCAGGCCTGCTCAGGTAATCTCCTTATTTCATTTTATTTTAAAAATTTGCAGCAAAAATAGATGGCCCTAGAAAGTATCATACTAAGTGAAGTTAGACAGTGAAAGATAAACATTTTATGATATCAGTTATGCATGGAATCCAAAAAATAATGATACAAATGAACTTATTTGCAGTACAGAAATAGACTCATAGACTTTGAAAAACTTATAGTTACCACATGGGACAGGTACGGGGGGTGTGAACTTGTGGTTTGGGATTGGCACATGCACACAGAGTTGTACAGAGTGATTGGCCGACGGGGAACTACTCTACCCAATATTCTGTGATGATCTATGTGGGAAAACAATCTGAAAGAGAACAGATGTGTTTTTATGTATAACTGAATCACTTTGCTGTACAGGAGAAATTATAACAATCTTGTAAAGCAACTATACTTCATTAAAAATTTTAAAAATCTAAAAAAATTAGATGTTACATGTCCTTATTTATTAAAAACAACAAAAAAAACTAAGGAAGGATTTTGCTGAAAAAACTTAAGGGCTATAGCTCCAGCTACATTTGCTCTTGCATAACTAATTTATTAAAGATACACACACACACACACACACACACACACACACACACACTATATCAAGGACCAACTACCATTGTTCATGGGTTGGTAAAATTGTCTGATGAAAATTTTACTGGTGTGTCATACAGTCATTGGTAGATTATGTTGCTATAATAAATAACCCCAAAATCTCTGTGGCTAATGAAAAAGATTTCTCACTCATAATGATAAACTGTGGCTCTATTTCATGTGGGTAATCTTATTTTAAGGCCAATGGTGCCATGTAACATAACCTGACAATGAGAATAAAAGTTATCATATTCATAGTACAGGGGATTATGTATGCTGGGCATGTACACCAAAGGTCATGAAATTACGGGGGATGGCTTAGAATTCTGCCTACCACACATCTCTACCTCGAGTTGCATGCTGCCATGTTCCATTCTCCAGTTAAAAACCCCTCAGTGAATGATACCAGGTCTCATTAAGACCAAATTCATGATACTTGCCACCTGCCCTTGGAGCCTGAGATTTGGGCAGGTGGCTCCCATTAGGAAGTCAGCATTCTTGGGTGGCTCAGTGAATTTAACCTAGTGCAGACTGCTCCCTTCTCCCTTCCCTTTCCTGTACTTGCCACATGCCTTACAGCTGAGTCAGCTTTTGCACTGACAGTCAGGTACACAGCCAGCTAGATGCAGTACAGCGTGGCAAAAGCTCCATAACTTATATAAATAAGACCTTGATATATGTATATAGTGGAGGCAGTTATGGATTCTGCATGGCAAAGGGGGAGTTGGGTGGGGAAAGTTTACAGAAGAATGACAGTTGTCATGGACTTGACATAGGATGAACATTGTTTTAGGGGATAGAAAGAGCATGTCAGGGAAATGAAAGAGAACCAGGAAGCAGTGGTACAGAATTAGTCAAGAGTAAAGGTAAAGGATTGTTTGGATTTAAGACTATGGAATGGGAGAGGGAGTTAAAAAAGGAGCTGGTACATCATATTCAGATTGGAATTTAACTTGGAAGTAAATCTGGTTCCTAAGAAGAGGAAGCCATGATTTGATGTATTATGAGAATAATCATCCTGGAGACAGGGTGAGTTGGTTTAGATTGGGACTATTTAGGAAGCTGTTACAACAGACCAATGAAAAGGCAGTAGTTGGCAGAATCAGAAGAAAAGAATGGGTTAGAAACTACTTTTGGAGGTGAAATTGAGACTGAACATGAAGGCTGTGCATGCAGAGGCATACTGCATGTAGCTAACCATACTTCACAATTTTATATGCCATAGTGCATAAATCATTTGATAGTCTTCTGCAAACTTTGCATCTGTCTATCTGCCTTCTTCCATGATCTATACGAACCTCCATGCTTTCATCCTTCAAATGTCAGATACAATATTTCACCAAGGCTGGGCTCACTTCCACATGGATTCATAGCAGGGTGAATATTTTTTTCCCCTTCATGGACCCATAATTGCTACCCTCCTCCCATTGCTAACAGATCCAAGGATGCACGGCCTCTAATGTGTCACTGATTCCAGATATCTCTTTCCAAGCTCTCCAATGGGTCATTGTTTCAGAAGCATCTGCTCCTGATTTATTGGCATTTGTCTCACCCTGTGTCACAGAAATAACATTGACATCTATCAAAAAACCATGTGTTGGAAATCTAATCTCTGGTGATAGAAGTTTCAAGAATGGTTACCCTTGAGGAGTTACTGACTGGATGGGGACAGAAGCAAGCCTTCTGGGATGCCAGAATGTTCTCTAACTTTCTCTGGTGGTGGTTCCATGGCTGTGTTTACTGTGTGAAAGTCATTGTGTTGTGCCCTTAAGATCTCTTGTGAATTATGCCTCATGAAGACAAATGAAGTCAGGAAAAAAAAAAAATAACCACATGTCATTCTTGAAACTTTTCTATATTTCTTAGAAAGTAATTTTTATGATCTCCATTACTGAAAAACCGAGGTTCAACTTTAAGTGACTTCCAGAGGCAGAGTCAGGATGTAAGCTCATGTTCTCGTTCCAAAGGCTGTGCTCTTTCCACTATCTGCTTCTCAACATGTATTTCGGCTCTGGATTTTTTTTTTTTTCCCTAGAATACAATGACCCTTGATTATGAATGGGTCTAGTGTGCAGGTTAGACTTATCAAATTCTGATATGATTGGCTTTGGGGCCAAAATGAGGCCACACCGAAGCAGAGTATCTGCTTTACGTTAGTTTTCCCAGGGAGAAGTAAGTCCTCAGACAAGAACCAGCAATCAGGAGCTGAGCGCTTAGACTAGCAGTGTGGACCACCCTGCCTCTTCCTGGGGCTCTAGAGCCGAGTTTCCTGAGAGGGAGAGGAGGATGGCCTCTACCCCCACCAAGATGGGAAGACCCTGGAGTTGGGATCATAATCTTCCAATGATTGTACCTTGGTTCCTAAATGAGATTACCTAGCTTATTTTCCTTCAGTTGTCCCTGGACAATGTTTGCCTCTGTGTGTTAAAATCTCCTGTGTCCCCTCCCCCCCCCCTTTTTTTTTTTTCAGAAAAAGCACAGATTCTTAAACCTCACTTCAGTCCTTTATCATCAGAATATCTGGAACCTGAGCATTTTGCAGGTTCCCCCAGAGGTTTCTTCAAATACCCCTCAGAGTGTAAAAGTCACTGACATGGAGTTTGGAATAGTGGTTTGTGACATGCCAGCTTTAAATCAGCTCTACTCTTGTATTTGTTGGTTTGTTTTTGCTTTTTATGGCCCCCATCTGTGGTACATGGAAGTTCCCGGGCTAGAGCTCGAATTGCAGCTACAACTGGCATGTCTGTGACCTACACCACAGCTCCTGGCAATGCCAGATCCTTAACCCACTGAGTGAGGCCCGGGACCCAACCTGCAGCCTCATGAATACTAGTCAGGTTCCTAACATACTGAACCACAATGGAAACTTGCTACTCGGGGGTTCTCTACAGAGACTCTACCTTCAGAGGGAAATATATTTCCTCTGAGTTCAGAATGGGGATGACTACAATATGAAAGCCCTGAGGGAGACTGTAGAGGGTCTTTGAGGTCAGACTCCTAAAACCAACACAGAGAACTTTTGATCCATGCCAAACTTAAGAACCTGAATTTTTTTTTTTTTTTCCGAGATGCCTAATGTAAAATTTACCTTTTTAGGGGCTTAGTTTTGGGCAAACACAATGTCATGGAATCACATATAGTCAAGATATAGAACAGTTTCATCAGCTCCCAAATTTCCCTTACACCCTTTTATTTTTAAATTTATTATAGTTGATTTACAATGTTCTGTCAATTTCTGCTATACAGCAATGTGACCCAGCTATACATATTATATATATATATATATATATATGTATGTATGCACACACACACAATGTATATAGTGACCCAGCTATACATATTTTATATGTATATACATATACATACACACATTCTTTTCCTCACATTATCCTCCATCATGTTCCCTCACAAGTGTTGAGGTATGAGTACAAGTTCCCTATGCTATGCATTAGGATCTCATTGCTTATCCATTCCAAATGCAATAGTTTGCATCCGTTAACCCCAAACTCCCAGTCCATCATACTCCCTCCACCTCCCCCTTGGCAACCACAAGTCTGTTCTCCATATCCATGAGTTTGTTTCTTTTCTATAGATAGGTTCATTTGTGCCATATTTATATTCCAGATAGAAGTGATACTGTATGGTATTTTTTTCCTCTTTCTGACTTACTTCACTTAGTATGAGTCTCTACTTCCATCCACATTGCTATAAATAGTATTATTTTGTTGTTTGTTATGGCCGAGTAGTAATCCATTGTGCATATGTACCACATCTTCTTAATCCATCCATCTGTTGATGGACATTTAGGTTGTTTCCAAGTTGGCATGTGAATAGTGCTGCAATGAACATAGGGGTGCATCTATTTTTTTCAATGGAAGTTTTGTCTGGATATATGCCCAAGAATGGGATTTCTGGATCATATGGTAGTTTCTACATTTAGTTTTCTGAGGTGCCTCCATACTGTTTTCCACAGTGGTTATACCAATTTTCATTCCCACCAACAGTGTAGGAGGGTTCCCTTTTCTTCACACCATCTCCAGCATGTGTTATTTGTAGACTTACTAATGAGGGCCATTCTGACTGGTGTCAGGTGGTACCCTATTGTATTTTGATTTGCATTTCTCTAATAATAAGTGATGTTGAGCATTTTTTCATGTGCTTGTTGGCCATCTGTATGTCTTCTTTAGAGAAATGTCTATTCGGTCCTCTGCCTTTTTTTCTAATTGGGTTGCCTCAGGGACTCCAGTGTGAAATAAGAATAGCCATATGGTTTCTGTGTCGAATGAAATAACTTGAATCAGTTTAGGAAAGGGCCTGGTGCATTGATTGAGGGCTTTCTGTAGAGGGTATCTAGGAAGACTGCCCGAGGTAATAAGCTTTGATAAAATAAGATGCCTTCAAATAATTCAGAATCTAATGGGCAGGTGTGTTTGGTGGGTCAGGAGGGAAGACAGATAAGTGAAAGGGTAACTATGATTTAATGAGATAGTATTCTTCGTGATAGATGCAGACCCAATGATATGAGACTATAGAAGACTGGACACTGAAGCTTGGATGGTTGTGAGAATAATCCCTTTCCCCTAAGCCCTAATTTCCTCAGAAATAACCTTATATTGTAGCTAGTGAGGACTAAATGAGTTAATATTTGTGAATGGTTTGGTTCATACTACTTCAAACTTTTAAACAAATAAATGGGACAGGGCTCTAGAGAAGCAATCTCAATGGCAAAATGTAGAGAAGGAAGACAGAGTGTGTTTGGAGCTGTGCTCAAGTTCTTGTTGGCAGGAGATAAAGTAGGACTAGACATGCTACAAGACATGGAAATGGAGAATTAAATCATGGAGAACACTGCAGACCATTCTAAGGGGGTTGGTTGGGTTTTACCCTGAGGGTAATGAGAATCACTGAAAGGCTTACAAGTCAGGCAGTGACTTGGAAAGACTAGAATCAAGGAAGCCAGTGAGGATTCTTGTGATATTACCACTGATAAATACCAGTGGATAGAATGAGGGGTGAAGAAGGATTAAGGAGGTAGAGTCAAAAGATCTTCAGGACATATTGTTCAGGGTTGAGAAGGTTGGGAACTAAGTACGAATTTCAAGTGTCTGGCTTTTGTGTTTCAAGGACTAGAGGAGACATTCATTGGAGAATAGAACAGAAGAGGAGGAGTGGGCTGTGGCTATGATGGATGATGCTTATGGAACCTGGTCTGTCTGGAGAGTCTGGGACATACAGGTGATGATGCTCACTGTGGGGCCTGAATGTATGGCCCTCTTCTAGGTTCAGCAAGAGCAGAGGAGAGGTAATGGGACAGGTGCTACCTTTGATTAAGATGTATAAATCTGAGGGCCAGCTATGGAAGTTATGTCTTAGAGGTTCTAGTTCAGGGAATAAACCCAAAGCTGGCTGGAACCCAACACAGAGCAACAAAGTTACCAAGAAGAGTCAGGGTGGGAAGTATCTAGGGAGAGGGAAGAACTAAGTCCACCAGTCCATCCTGAGGATGGCAGCCCCATGAGGGTGGTTCTTTCTTTTTTTCTTTCTTTTTTTTTTGTCTTTTGTCCTTTTAGGGCTGCACCCATGGCATATGGAGGTTTCCAGGCTAGGGGTCCAATCAGAGCTGTTGCTGCTGGCCTACACCACAGCCAGAGTAACTCGGGATCCGAGCTGCATCTACAATCTACACCACAGCTCACGGCAATGCCAAATCCTTAACCCACTGAGCAAGGCCAGGGATCAAACCCACAACCTCATGGTTCCTAGTCGGATTCATTTCTGCTGCACCACGATGGGAACTCCGAGGGTGGTTCTTTCTGATAAGTGATTTGAGACATGGGTCTTAAGACAAAACGAGCCAGCTCCCTTTCCTAGATGGATTAGACCAGAGTATGAAGCCTGAGACAATGATGTACCACTGGGAAACAAGGTCATTACTGTTCCTCATCCCTGCCACCATCCCAACACATCTTGGGAAGAAAAGCAGGTCAGTAAGCACATCTGATATTAGATAACGGCATATGTATCTACTCGTGTCCTACCTTGGAAAGGATGCGCAGACAGCACCCATAGATAGGGTATTTTGAACCATGCTAAGCTGCTCTGTAAGAGTTGGGACCCAGAGTGATTTCCAAGTAGTGGTCATATCACCCTATCTTACCTCATATCCCCTTGCGTGCTTGTCATCAACCCATCATTATCCACTTTTGTCAGAAGAGCAAACTGAGGCTCTACATCTAACAGCATCTTAGTAAACCAAAAACCAAACCAAGCCAAAACAAATAAACTCATGCTTTGAGGGGCTAGAACTCACAGTCTGAGGCTAAATTGGATATTTCTCCTCATGCTACACCGTCTTGCCTATACGTTGATAAACATAATTCAATCAGAAGTCTATGACAAGTTTTATTAAAATGTCAAGAGGCTTTCCTGTCAGAATGAAAATGCAGGGTAAAAAAACATGTTTGTGGATTTCGCTGAACTCTACACTGTCAGAATATAATTCCTACTGTTCAACAAATCCAAGCTCACTCATCTGTTATTCTATTGTGCTAAGAACACAAAGTGATAGAAGGAATACTGTTTTTCTTTTTCTCCTCTCAAGCTTTGAGCTTAAAACTGGACACAGCAGGCCTCTTTCAGTTCCAAAGCCAGGGAATTTGACAGCTACCACGCAGATGCATTTTGCTGCACATCTACAATCTTATCCCCCAAGTTCAGACGTCGTCTACCTTCTACACAAAAACTTTATTTGCCTGTTTTTCCTTTTCTGCAAAACCTACGAATCATAGGAAGCACTTATTTTTTTATTTTATTGGAACCACAGTAACTACTAATCGCTAATTAGGGAAACAAAAATGAAAGGAAGGCCAAACAGAAGTTGGTTCCTGCATTATCCTGCTTTACCCCAGGCAGAGGTTTTTAGGAGGTAAAAGTTGCATTATCAGAAGCCTCAAAGGCACACCAGTTGCCAGGACGTACATCAAGGAACAAAGTGACATCCTTCCTGAATAAGCGATTATCAAATTACAGACCTGTCACCAGCACTTCCTGGGAAGGGTCAGCATCTTCCTTTGTTCCCGACGAAGACTGTGGGACCGGCAGATGGTTGCTTCATTTAACTGAGCAGCTGGTTCCTAACAGAACTGGAAGAGGACAAAGGTTGGTTAGAAGACAATGAAATAAAAGTGCTTTTAAAGACACTTTTTTTTTCTTCACCTATTCAACAGCTTGGTTGAGTACTGCTTTTTTTTTTTTTCCTTCTTTCTTTTTCTTTCACTAGATGAGGGTGATGGTAATTCTAAACTCAAATTTCAAAGAAAAGGAGATCTCACTCTAGGGAATGATGTCCTTAGTGGGTGTGATTCATTATGAATAAAGGAGTGGCCGGGGTGGGGGAGGGTGGGGGGAAACCAACGGATGTACCAGCCTCCTGTGGATATGAAGGGGCCCCAAATCAATTGTCATTAACTAATTACTCTTCTCCTTTTGTCAGGATAAATTGGTTCATCCAACATGTTTTCCAAGTGTGTCAGGTAAATTGCGTTAAAAAGGATAAACAGCACTCTTTTCTGTATACTCTGTCGAAAATCTTAACAGCTTCATTGTTGTCCTGCTGATTAGAGAGGCAGTGCTGAGTAGTAATTAAGGGCTAGGTCTGGGACTGCTCAGATTTGAAGCTTCCTCCATCACGTCCTAGTGCTGGGGCCTTAAGTAAATTTCTTACACATTGTGTGTCTCAGTTCCCTTACCACCAAAATGAGGACAACCTTAGGGTTGGCCTGAGAATAAAATATATGCAATATATATCTACAGACACACACACACACACACACACACATTTTTGCTTTTTAGGGTTGCACCCACAGCATGCAGAAGTTTCCAGGCTAGGGGTTGAATCGGAGCTACAGCTGCTGGCATACACCACAGCCACAGCAATGCCAGATCTTTAACCCACTGAGAGAGGCCAGGGATCAAACCCAAATCTTCATGGATCCTAGTTGGGTTCGTTAACTGCAGAGCTGCAGAGGTAATTCCTGACACACACACACAAACGCATATATATTTTTAAAGTAAAATTAAACTCATGTAAAATGCTTGGTACGGTGATAACTTATAGTAAGAGAATAAACATGCAACAATATACTTTTCAATATATATATTTTTTCTTATCCAGGGGCATAGGGGCACCATAGAAACATATGGGGGCTATATCTTTTCAATGTAAAGTATCTTGATCCTCTAACACACTCATTTAACCAGTGATATCAATAATTCTAGCACACTACAAGGGCCTTTAGGGTCATAAAACACTTTCCTATCCAATACCATTTTTTTCAATTTTTGATGTTTTATTGAAGTATAGTTGATTTATAATGTTGTGAGAATTTCTGCTGTACAACAAAGTTATTTACATACACATAAGTTATCACAGTTTTTTTTGTTTCCATTTCTTTCTTTTTTTTTAATGGCCACACCTATGGTATATGGAAGCTTCTGGGCCAGGGTCTAATTGGAGCTGCACCACAGTCCACAGCAATGCCAGATCTCCTTGGACCCATGCCACAGCTTGCAGCAATGCCAGATTCTTAACCCACTGAGCAGGCCCAGGGGTCGAACCCGCATCCTCACAGAGAAAATGTCAGGTCCTTAACCTGCTGAGCCATAATGGGAAATCCCAAGGTTATCATAGCTTTAACCATCACAAAATTCTACAAAGAGACTGAATGGAACTTCTTTCTACTCAAGGAGGGGAATCCAAAGCTGAGAGAGGGTATGTAACTTGTCCATGTGCTCAGTCCATTAAATCAGCTGGAACATTCAGAGTTTCTAAACTGATCTCAGTTTAAATCTTTGCCTTGTCACTTCTTAGCTGTGTGATAATGAGCAGCTTACCTAACTTCTCTGAGCTTGGAACACCTCATCTGCAAAACAATCTATACCCATCTCATAGAGTTGTGATAAGGAGGAATAAAGAAATGAAAGGAAGCACTTCACAGAGAACTTGGAGCATTAGGGAATGTTAGTTGCTACCTGTTCATTATTATTATTATTATCATCATCATTCTAACATTATTAATTAGGCAAGGTACTTATTGGGGTAGTATTTTTAAAAACTACTGTTATCAAGAAACCTGGCATCTTCCCAATCTACAAGCTTTCCTCCTCCTTCTCCTCCTTCTCTTCCTCTTCTTCCTTTTCAGGCACATATCACATGCCATTAGAGTATAGAATATATAAGCAGTAGTCCTCTTTTTACAGATGGCTCAGTTCCCTTGAACATGACTCCACATGGCTTATGGTGACAAAGGGGAGTTTCTTCATCTGCAAAGTAAAAACTTAGATACCTGATCAATGGCCACTACCTCCTGAAGTGTCATCTCTCTGTGTTAGGGAGGACTCTAACACTTAATAAATATCATTCATCTGATACGTATTTAATGAATGTCCACTATGGTTTAAATATTATATGAGGAGTGAGGATTAACATGGTACACAACACAAATGGGAAGGGACCACCCAGACTCCTATGAGTCCCCAAGGAGGGGTCCCTGAGGGGGTCTCATTTGAGTGGATTCCAACAGACAAGTTAAATAGGAGGACTGCAAAGGCTCAGTGGTTCAAGGCACGTGGAGCATTTAAAGAATGGATAAGGGTTTGGCAAGAGTTCAGCATCTGAGTTCCCTCCTCTGTTGGTCATCATAGAACTTCTGTATTTACCCTAAGAGCAATAGGACTCTGATGGAAGTTGGAAGCTTATGGAAATAGAGGGTGTCTGAAACTAAGAAGATCTGCATTTGAAAAGCTCACCCTGGGGATGGAGCATATACGGGAAGGGACAGATAGAGGACAGAGAGACAATGAGAACATCATTGCTGTGTGTAGTCATTTCATAGCTCCTCAAAACTATGATGTGAATTATTCCACTTTTCCAAACGAGGAGCCCACATTTCACAGGCATTAATTCACCTCCCCCAGGTTCTAGAACTGGCCATGGGCAGCTGGAAGAGTGGGATGCTGGAGACAGAGAGGCCTGGGTTCAAATCCTGCTGTAAAGGCACAGCGCATCTTGTCCCATAAATTCGCATGAGGAAAGTGGGCTCATCCTACCGGAAAGTGATGAAGGTAGACTAGACTGACGACCCCTGTTCTTGCATGTGACACCTGCCTGCCTGTATGCATGCATGAATTCACAAGAATAAATGGGTACATTTTTTAAAAAAGAAAAATAAAGTGAAAATGGCTTAGAGGTGAGGCTGCTCCCCTCTGGGATTGGGATCAGGAGGTGTAGTCCTGCCTCTCTCCACAGGCAGGGATGAATGAATGTGAATGCATGAAATCACACGTCTCCAATCCCCCACATCTGTTCTTTCCTGGAGGCCCAGCCTCTGTGGCCTTCTGCAGGCTGAAGCCTCCGCCTGGAAAGTAACTATCATCAATCCATGAACCTGGCAAAAGCCTCCCCATCTCTTATCACCATCTCAGTATGCTAATTGGTCCTAGAAATATTTCTGGAAGCATTCTCCTCCAGCTCAAGCCATTAAATTAACCCTCCCCTCCTCTGCCAGCCCAGACCTTCAGTGGGCCCTCCATCCTGTGTCAACCCTTTCCCACATGGACCCTGAGCTTCTTGAAAACAGGGGCTTTATAGTCTGGATCTCTACCCTGGCCAAGGTCTGAGAAAAAAATGAATGGAAGGGAGGCAGGACAAGAGAAAGACAAGGAAGGAGGGAGGAAAGGAGGGGAAACAGATTAACAGTGCAGTTTATGAGATAAGGCAGACACGATGCCACATCCAGTAACAAATTTTGAGTTATGTGTGAGTCACTCCTGACTGTAGTGAAGAGTGAACGAAGGAAAAGTTACTGTTGTTTGGTGACCAAGTCGCTATGTCTGGGGAGAAAGGAAGAAATATTCATGTGACAGAGATGGATTTGTTTGGCTCTTGGAGGTAAAGAAATAGAAGACATTCTGGGTGGTAGCCTGACAAGTGCTGTCCTTTCCTGCAGAAATGACATTTTCCCTGAGGAGTACCCATCCATGGCCAAGAAGGCTGGGGAGGAGGCTATGCGCCCTGTGCTGGGCAGAATTTGATCCTGGGTTTGGGGCAGCAGAGATTAGCTAAGGCTAGGGTTATACAAATTACAAATGTGGAATGCTCTTAGGGATCATTTAGTTACAAAACTCATTTTGCAGAAGAGATCACTGAAAGCCAGAGAGGTGAACTGCTTGCTGAAGGTCCTGGTGTCAATAAGAGGAGAGTATCTATCCTCTGTGCTCCCACATGCCTTCCCCTGATGCAAGACAGGCACCTGACACATGCCACTTCCTCATTCATGTCTTGCACATTTTACTCTGAGAAATATAACACTACTTAATCAACATTACTCTATATCTCTTGGAGGGCACAGGATTGCAAAGGCAGCTCGGTCTATAAGCAAGAATACAGGCTTTGGAGCCAGATGGACTATGCTTTATAGTCCTGGCTTTTCTGCTGTCTCTAGGTGACTTCAAGCAACTTATTTGAGCCTTGAATTTCTTTAAGAGTTCTGTCTCTTCTTCTCAAGGGAGATTTGCAGTTGATCAAATGGATGCAACATATAAGGGACAGAGTAAGACTTGGGGCCTCCAGGGTTGGGTCTAGAGCTGGGAATGCTCCCAGGAGAGAACAGAGTTGGCTGGTGAGAAATGCATGGAAGAGTGAACAGCAATCCCAGGGAGGCCCTACCATCAAGCTGGAGCCTGAAACAACAGTCAGGCAATTCCATGCCGGCAGGCTGGATCCACTTGAGTTGGAGGGGACAGTAGGGTGGGGTGTCTGGGGTGTTCCCTGAATGCTTATTCACAGCAGCTGGAGTGTCAAGATTTGAGGTACATCTAGAAGATCAACAGACAGGCATATGCAAATAATTTGTTAGGAATAAATTTTAGTGTATATGAATGTCCACCCACAAACTCAAGTCTACGGAAAAATGGTGCATCACTTAATTTTAAAATTAAATTAAATACAACTTTGAACATCACTTTAAACAGAACTTTGATCTTGCACAGCTGTGAGAAAAATCCAATCTCAGTAAATACTGGAGTTTGTGTCCTCAGGGCTTGCAAAGTTCTTAGCCCTCTTATGCAGAGTACAGCCTTTGAGGAGTGCCCTGGGGTTTCAGGCCACACCAGCCCTGCTTAAAAAGGTAGTTACCTAGGGACTCTAACATTTCAGAATTTAGCAAATCTGCCTGTTTTGTTTGTGTTGGGCTCCTGGGCCTTTGCTAAGTCTTGGAGCCTAGTAGCCAGGGTTCAGAGGACTGGGTCTCCCAGTCAGGGCAAAGGTTATGTTGTCTTTGGTGGGGGCAGAGGGGGGGATCCCATCAAAAGGCAGAGGGTGCCCCAAGATACCTGGGACTTGGAGGCCTAGATTTCTGTGTCCTTCCTTCATGGCTTTCCAGAAACTTCTCTCGTCTGCCTCTCGAATTTTGTCTCTCCCTTTCCTTTGTCACTCTCCCTTTCCTTTTTTATTTTTAATTTTTTTTTCTTTGCTTTTTAGGGCCGCACCCACAGCATATGTGGCATATGGAGGTTCCCAGGCTAGGGGTCGAAGTGGAGCTCCAGCAGCTGGCCTACACTATGGCCACAGCACTGCGGAATCTTAGCCATGTCTGCGACCTACACCACAGCTCATGGCAATGCCAGATCCTTAAACCATTGAGTGAGACCAGGGATCGAACCTGTATCCTCATGAATCTTAGTCTGGTTCATTAACCACTGAGCCAGGAAGGGAACTCCTCTCCCTTTCCTTTTACCACAGTTACAACTCTTCTTTTTTCTTTTAACTCTTTCTCTGTCTAGACAGTGAGGACAATCACCTTATAGAATTAGCTTTCATAAAGCCCAGAGAGACCAAGTTCCCCTGGAGTGAGGGGACAAGAAGCCTGGGGGACGGCACTGGAGAGAGACCATCTCTATCAGGCCCCATTCTTTCCAACCCGCCTTCCTCCTTTAGAAGAAGCAAAACACAATTAATATCTCAGTAAATTATCTTGACACAATGAAGCGCCGAAGTTTTGAATGATGTATTTTTTTTTTTTCTTTCAGTTGTGGTAAAATGCACATGACAGAAACTTTGCTGCCTTAACCACTTTTAGGCATACAGTTCAGTATTCAAAATGGAAACACCCTACCTATTTAACAGCTCATTTGCCCCTCCCCAGCCCCTGGCTGACACGATTCTGCTTTCTGTTTCTATATATTTGACCACTTTAAGTAACTCACATAAATTGAATCATAGAGTGTGTGTGTGAGTGTGTGTGTGTCTGGTTTATTTTACTTAACATGTCTTCCAGGGTCTCCTGTATCATGTGTCAGGATTGCTATCCTTGTTGAAGCTGAATAATAATATCCCTGTGCGTGTATACAACATATTTTTGCTTATCTACTCATTCACCAATGGGCACTTGGGTTGCTTCCACATTTTGGATATTATAAATAATGCTGTGAGTGTGCATGTGCTGGACCATGTAAACACATAAAGAAGAGTCAACTGCAGACACTGAGAGAGCACCGTAAATCAGCTGTAGTAAAAAAATTAAAGAGTCAATTGAGCAGCATTTTTACCGTAATTGTGGACCCTCCCAGGCCAGCATTCTGGTACTCTGTGAAGCCCCATGGGATGATGGCAGGAGAAGGGATTGAGGGCATCAGCTACCTTCCAGACCCTGAGGTGGAGCTCAGAACAGCCCCTGCCCGGGGGAATGGGGGATTAAGGGAAGGGAGTGAGGAAAAGTGCCAGGCACATTGGAGGCACGTCACACACATGTGGTTCCCTTTCCTTCCCTGTGAACTTGCCCAGCTCTGAGTGCGGAGGGACAGCTGTGTAGCACAGAGGACCTAGGAATGCTTACAGCACATCAAGTATTCTGAAAGCGATTAGATTGCAGAGTCTGACTTCTGCATAGTCAAAACATTTAAAATACCATTAAACCTCTGCTTTCCCAGCGCTGTGGGTTCCTGCAACCTACAGCTCACAAAATTTCTGTGTCTGCAGGGGTTCATAATAGACTCCAGGCTCGACGCAGCGCTGCACATGTTTCCGCAAAGCGATTATAAGGACGAGCGCGGCTCACCTCTTATTTTGAGATGCCAATTTTGTGTGACATTTCTCTCTCCCCTTGATTATGTATTTTTGTTCCCTGTGATCATTTTTCATGGGAGTCTGTTAGAGTTCTGTAATCTAGTTTGTTTAGAGTTTTGATTTTTAGATTTTTTTTTTTGTTCTATAGGCCTGAGTGTAGCAGAAAAACATAAGCTCCTATGCTGCAAGGGACAAAAAGGAGAGAAGGGAAAGAAAGGACATTTATTAGTAGACACCATTGCTAGAACACCTCCTGTGTCCTTGAACTTGGGCTAGGAGCTTTATCTCCACAATCTCTAATCTATCAAAGCTGCTTGAGCACCAGGGAGGTTAAGTGATATGACTTAGTGTTAAATAACACTTAGGAAGCCCTAGTGTCAGGATTGGAACCCAGCCCTGACCAGCACCTTCATCTGTGCTCAGGTCACAGTACAATGTCTATGGAGCTGCTAAAAGCCAGGTGCTATGCAGGGCCAGGAAATAAGAGGTGGTAAGGCTGGTGCCTGTTGTTTGCACTTCTAGCAAGACTCTGAATCGTTATTACCGATGACTCTCTCTCCAGGTGGAAGTGACTTCTACAGGGTAAGAGAGCTTAAAGGACACAGTCACATCATTTGGGCTGATTGGAAAACTTTGGATGGACCTGAAGACTTTAGGGCATACCGGGAAGAGAGGAGTAGTTGTTTGATTAAAAAAAACTCACAAGTGAGAAAACCTCAAGTGGGATGGTTGAGACTGAAGGTAGGAAGCTGGTTCTCATGAAAGCTACAGTGCAGACAGAACTCACTCTCACTTTTAGCCTATGCTTAAGGCCGATGCCGCAGCTACCGGAGGTGAGGTCCAGATCCTTGCCCTGGCTGGTACTCTCCAGTGTGCTCTGCCATGTGACTAGCAGGGGGCAGGGATTCTGGACAGAGCAAACATGAGACAGAGAAGGGAAGGGGCTGTCCCAAGCAGGTGCCTTGAAAGAGCTCCTACTAAGGGCTTCGGGGACATCATCATTCCTAAAATGCTGATGGCTTGCCTCTGTTTACGAGATAGTGTTCAGCCTCCTGAGCCTGGCATGAAGGCTGCTTTCCTGAGTGAAGGTCTTTCCAGGCTCATTTCCTCCCCCCCACATGAGGGTGATGATGAATCCCAATTACTCCAGCCTCTCCCAAACCTCCACGCCTGGGCTTGTTAGGTAGGATAGGATAGAGACTTGGATCCAGGTGATTCATAATAGGCCGTTATCAATTACCAAAAACAGGAGAGGAAATTCCCTTTGACCCCTTTGAATCGCTCCTGTCCTGAGCGGATCGCTCCTGCCTGGAGAGACTGCCTGCCCCCATGCCTATGTGGCAAGACCACTGGGTCTATCCCTGTGCTCCTGCAGGACCTCCTGACTGGAATAACCTCCTGCCAGACTGCCTGCCTCCATCCTTGTGTGATGAAGCCCCGTAGGCTCTATGCTGGCATCACTACCTTGCTTTGCAGCCTGTGCCTCCAAATCCTTGCTGTGTTTAGGCAAGGGCCAAGGGAGAGATGGCACAGAGAAGATGAACCTAACAGGCTGGGCAGCTTTCCTCCCCCTGCACCCACATTTCTCTCTCTCCTTCCCATGGGGGAGGGGCATCCCTATTTCTTAAGACTATCTTCAAATTCTCTTCCTTAGTAACTCCTTTTTCCTCTCCACTGAGCTAGACCAGCGGCTCCCAACTCCATGTGACTTTGTGGAGGTCCTTAGGATGTGCTACCGTAATTATGCGTGTCCGAATTTGCCTGTTCCAGTGACCTTGTGCACCTCCAGGGCTTACGAAGAATTTATGGAATGAATGAATTGGGGAGGGAGTGGCTGAGTGAACAAGTGACTTCTCCACCTCCGTAGCCTGAGGCAACGTCTGGCCAGAGAGCAAGTGAGCCCGGGAGTGAAGAAATGAATAAGAGAGTTAACAGTGGAACAAGGATTGGCTTCCTGCTCTGACCAACACCCCGTGACCCCAGGTGGCTGTGGGAAGTGACAGGCATAGGGACATTTTCCTAAGTCAGATGCTGAGAACCTGCCAGAGAATGTAGTGAATGGCAGATGGTACTCAAGCTGCTTCTCAGGGGAAAAAAGAAAAAATGAAAAATCAATTGACCTAAAAAAAAAAACCACAAAAAAACCCTAAAAGAGGATTAAAATCTTAAAAGACAGTCTGTGTTTATACAATTCTATTATTGAGGTTTTATCAGGAACCTGGTAGAAATCTCTGGTTTACAGTTTTTTTTCCCCCCCATTTTCCACTTCATGTAGAACAACGTGTTCTGAAGCAATGTTCCCAGCCCAGTAATATCTATCAGGCAGGTTCCTGCCTCCCTTTAGCTGCAGATAAATCACACCCCTGCCCATTGTGGTAAACAGCAGACTTCAGGAAAAGCAGTCTGGGGAGAGGAGAAAAGGCCACCCTGGCCTTTGTAAAGGTCTGGGTGCAAATGCAAACTCCACCACTTAACTGGGGGGGTGGGGGTGGAGGGGGCTTGGACAAATTTACTTAGGGTCTTCTTATCTAAAATGTCTCCTTATCTATAAAATGGGAAAAACATCCTGGCCACCAGTGTTGTGAGGAATGGATGACTCTCAGTGGCAGACCCTTTATGTGAGGGTGGTAGAGGCAAAAGGAAATGCAATCTGGAGGAGCAGGGTTTGAGTGGCGGTCTTCAGATTCTGGAAAGATCTCATAATGTTTTAGAAGAATTTTCATTTTCCTCATGTATTCTTTCAAACAGACTTATAACACAGGTCCCTGGTGTGGGATTTTGAAGAAGGGGGCATAAACAATCTCAGATTTGGAACTTGCATGCTGTTAAATTTCTAGGTGTCATCTTCTGTCTTCTCCTTTCATTTACATTCTTCAGAGTCATTCATTCATCCATTCAAATATCCCTTCATTCATGCAGTCATTAAGTGCCTCACTCAGTCAACTTGGGCTTTTCTCTGTCATGTTTTATTTTTTATTTTTTGCTTTTTTTTTTTTTCAGGGGGCGGGTAAGCTGCACCTGCAGCATATGCAAGTTCCCAGACTAGGGACTGAATTGGAGCTGCAGCTTCTGGACCATGCTACAGCCACAGCAATTCGGGATCTGAGCCACATCTGCCACCTACACCACAGCTTACAGCAATGCCGGATCCTTAACTCACTGAGCGAGGCCAGGGATTGAACCCATGTCCTTATGGATAATAGGTTCATTACTGCTGAGCCACAGTGGGAACTCCTCCATCAAGTTTTAAATATGTGATGAAAACCTCTTCTGGGGCAGGCACTGTGGTAGGTAGGTGAGATAGAGAGAGAATCCCAACCTTGAGAGTTCACACTTCACTGGAATAACGAGACACATGCACACATGTGCTTACACATAATTATAAAGATGGTAGTGGCTCTATCACAGATGTGTGAACAGGGAATGATGTAACATAGGGGTATGTGATTAAATGCTGACGAGGAGCACAAGACAAGCTTCAAGGAGGAGGTGATAGCTAACGTCCAATGTTCAATTTCATCTTCAATAAGCAGCAGGTAGCTTAGAAAACCTCTGCAGCAGTTCCCTCCCTTAGTTTTGCAATGATAAGGCAGGGCACTTGGCATCCATTGCCCTAGGGAAAGATTCAAATAGAAAATTGTATGGCTTTTTTCACATGGAGCTGGCTGTAGGGAGATGACAGATTAATTTGCAAGAGGATTTCAGAGCTTTCAAAGGGAAGAGGTAACATGACCCTGTTTCAGAAATTAGAAGAAAAATCTTGGCTAAGATTTGCTATGGAGAATTCACCAAGAAAGCAGAGGGTTGTGGCTGGTGACCCTGGCTTGGTGCTGGACACAGGGATATAGGAGAATCTCAAGTCCAGCACTGCCCAGCGTTGAGGCTGAGAGCTCCTAGGCTTCAATTACCCTGATTCAGTGTCTTGTTTGTGCCTGTGAGAGATGAGGATCCACTCATGGGCAAGGAGAGCTGTAACTTGGAGGTAACTGGGGATTCCCATAGTACTAACAGGGGTCTAGCACACTGCACTGGCCAGGGCCTCATTAGGAAAATAGAAGCCATTCCAGTCTTAATGTGGAGATTTGTTATGCAGATGATAGAGTTTCTGATAAGCCAAGTAGAGCACTGGGGGGTGACCTAGAGAAGAGGAAGTGTAGGTGGGAGGTATTATTTGACCTAGAGCCTGTGGAAGAGAGGAAGTGGGAGAAACACTCTAACTTGTTCCTTTCACCTTCTTATTTCCCATTAGTGCCTTCCACTGGCCAAAGCTATTTAGACACTGGCTGACACAGAGCTCTGAAAACTCTCATCTCTCGCAATCAACCCCTCTATCCTGCAATTCAAAGCAGAGGAAGAATGAGAATGGGGCTGAAGGCAAATAGGCTACAGCTGGCTCACAAGAGCATCCATTGGTCAAGTTCAGGCTGTGCAGAGTCCATCTCCAACATCGACACCACGTGGCAGAAAGAAGTCATGGCAGAAGAGAACATCAGACGCTGATCTCCTCTCCTGATTCTAATACACTCCACTGTTCTTGGACAATCCATAGGGGAGATATGGGATATCAGAAAAGAACTCGGAGTGCCCATCATGGCTCAGTGGTTAACGAATCCGACTAGGAACCATGAGGTTGCTGGTTCCATCGCTGGCCTCGCTCAGTGGGTTAAGGATCCAGCGTTGCCTTTAGCTGTGCTGTAGGTTACATAACACAGCTCAGATCCCATGTTGCTGTGGCTCTGGTGTAGTCTGGTGGCTACAGTTCTGATTAGACTCCTAGCCTGGGAACCTCCATATGCTGCAGGTGTGGCCCTAGAAAAGACAAAAAGACCAAAAAAAAAAAAAAAAGAAAAAGAACTCAAGGGATAATATCAGACTTCTTGTCAACAAGGCACACAAGTACTTGTACAATTAATTGATAAAGTAAATTTTACCTGACTGTAATTGAAAGCTAAGTTGAGAGAAAGATCATATAGATTGCACGATGATACAGTAATAATGGTGCTTACTAATATTGAGTTCTTACTACGTGCTAAGCACTATATTAAACACTTTACATAAATTAGATCATTCATACTTACTACAATCCTGTGAGAGTATATATTATTATCCAATTTTACATAGAAGAAAACTGACATTTAGTGACTTGGGGAAGATCATAGAACTTGTCAATGACAAAGATAGATCTTAATCTCAGTTCCCTTAGAATCCAAAATATATGTTCTTACTCACTATGCTAAATGGCTGCAAGGGGACAAAATTGTGTCCTTGGCACCCCAGTTAGAGTGCAGCCTGTCTCTGTTCCACTAGGGGGGGATGGTGTCAAGTGCCAAGTAGCAGAGCGAAGACCACCTATCACTAATGTAGTGTGACATCCCAGAAGTCAGTATCAGGACCCCGATCAACACATATTTACACAATGTGTAGTCATGGCCGTCTGCTTAGCTCTGTAACTGGATAATCTGGAGCTAGTCCTGCTCTCCCCACTGCTGATGAGAGAAGTTTGGTCCCCAGGAATGCAGCGAGGGAAATGGGCTGAAACCAACCAGAAGAGAATTCGAGCTTATTATCCTGCAAAATATGTCCGAGCTCAGAGCTGTTCTACTCTGAGAGTTCCCCAAGGGATGGTGCAGAGGAGAAGCCCCATTGCCTTTACCTCGTCCAAGTAAATGCTGTGTAAACAAAGTATTTACATGGTGGTTATGACAGTGTCTGCTATCAGCTAAGGATTAGTGAGGGGTCTTGGGAACTGGGAACCAGCAACCACTGCAGAAACAGATGGGGGTGTCCCCTGGTAATAACACCACCCAATGTCATGCCAAGGAAATTTCACATTGTCTTTTTTGAGCCTCTTGATGATCTGCAAAGGAGGCAGGACAAATATTACTATCACTGTTTTCTAATAAGGAAACGGAAGCCCAGAAAATAGAGGGGATTCACTGAAAATCATATAGACTATTAGTAGACAAGCTGCGATTTGGACCAAAACTTGAGATGTAGGTTTAGACGTGGGTATGCGTTAGTATGTCTTTTATACTATATGAGTGGTGGGGAGTTGAAATGAAAGAGCTTCGAGCAATTCCTCTAACCCAAGTATACATCCTAGACACAAATTAAGGTTACATTGGCAGCAATATCTGATTTAGCTTCAGATTACAAGAATATTCCGGGGAAAGGCCTCTCACCCATAGGCAGATCCATGCAACACCAGGAAGGGAGCCATACAAGAGCTCACATTTTGCTCACCAGGGGCCATCTATACATGGGATCCAGACAACTTCAACCTCAAAACACCACTTGTAATGTGAGTGCAGACTGTGAAACTAGAGTCACCTTTGTACCCCTTTCAGACCTCAGTGGACCATGTGATGGTCCTGAGTCCTTTGAAAAGGGCTTCTTCACCAGGGAGCTGTGAGCTTGTAGAGGGACTAGCCAGTGAGAGGCAATCAGAGAAGCCTCTGTGGAGGAGGAGCTGCTGCTGCAGCCTGGGTGTGAGCTGTGTGTAGGGCATCAACAGGGATCCTGGGCATGGCATAGTCAACGTTGCTATTTTAAAAATCCAGGTCACTTCAACTCAGCAAACATTTTCCAGCGATGTATTCATCAACTTTTTAAAGAAACTGAGAAGCAGAGAAATCAAGACATTTTCACAGTCAATCAATGTGCTCATTGAAGAGCTGGGTTTACAGGATGTGTCTTGTGACTCTCACTGCCTGGTCCACCCCTGCTTCACCACTACTCCAGCCCTTTCTCTTGGAGCAAAGTAGCACGGGAGTTGGGGGGGGGCTTAATTACCTTATTTTAATTACTTTATTTTATTGTTAATGCTAGTTGTGAAAATGCCTGACACTGAAATCCATCATATTTCATGTGCGTATGGAATTGTGACTAATGATCTACATTAGAATCATTGAGACTTCACTGAAGGAGAAGCTGATTGAATTTGTCAGATCCGACTATGGTTTCCTAAGGCTGAGTGAAATCACAATTTCAATTGACATGAATGAATTCTGAGACAACTATTTAACCTCAGGCAAGGCTAACCTATTCCATCTTGATGCAGCAACAGGCTGCACCTTCCATTTGGAAGCCAGAGAGAGGGTTTGCTGAATCATCATACGCATCCGCGCTCCCGCCCCCGCGCTGCCGATTTCAAGTGCATACTGTACACTGAGGGCTGCATGTCCTTTTCCATATGTCACCACACAGAACACTTCCCACAAAATGAGAATTGTTGCATTTGCTTTACATGTGAGAAAGCTGGGGCATGGAGATATTTCATCCTTCAAGGTTGTGTAGCTAGTTAAGCAGAGAAAGTACAATTCATACCAGGCTTGTCCAATTCCAATTCTCACGTTCTTTTCCCTACACTGGGCTGCCAGAGAACGATTGCTTTGAAAGAAAAGAAATAAAAACGCAAGATCTCAGATTGGAAGGAACTTTAGGTCATGACCCTGTGGAGGATGGTCATGAAGTCTCATGGATCTTCCATCCCAGGGGTGGTCATGGAAACAGGAGTAGCTAGAGATGAGCTGGAGTGGTCCTGGACTGGGACACCAAGAAGGCCAGGACTAGGCTCTGGTGTCCTGCTGTCAAGGGCAGTGGCTGGGGGACAGTTCATGTAATCACTGTCATGAAAGCCACAATGAGAAACAACTTCACATCAGTTGTAAAACTCAAGAAGCCTTTCAAGCAGTTCACTGGTGGCTCAGTGGGTTAAGGATCCAGTGTCACTGCTGTGGCATGGGTTTGATCCCTGGTCAGGGAATCACTGAGAGCCAGGGGCATGGCCAAATAAAAAAAAAAAAAAAAGCAGCAGCTTGTCAATATTATACTAAAATACTAGATGCGAAGAAGATCAATAGACTCTCTCATATTTTGCTGATGAGAATGTAAAATGCCATAGCCACTTTGGAAAATAATGGGCATTACTTTGCAACACTAAATATTCACAATGTCCATGTGTGAGGCACACACACACACACACACACACACACACACACACTCACTCACACCCCACCTTATAATGTGAGCTGCTTTTCTCTCTTCTTAAAGATCTAGCTCCACGTTACCCAGCCCAGGGAGTCCTTCACCGTGGTGCCCCTCAGCTTGATCATGTCCCGCCTCCTCTCTGCTTCTATATCCATTTTTGCCTACTTTTTAATCATAGCACTTACCACATCCTTATACACAATTTATTGTCTTTAATTATTTATTTTCCTGTCTGGTCCATGTTATCCTGGGAGCATAATGTGTTTGTCTTTGATTTCTCCTTTGCAGAATGGCGGCTGGCCCCTAGTAGGCATTCACAAGACTGCACATATACCTTGGTTTTCCCCAGGTATTCTGATGATGTTGTCCCCAAGATGTAGTCTAGACTCCTCTGAGTAATATTTCAGTGTCTTCCAATATTCCTCTGGTCATAATTAATATTGGCATAAGGAAACCATCAGGCATTTTCCACATAAGATAATTGTAAAGATAATCATTAAAACTTTTTTTGATGATTTGTAAAGGTCAACAGTAGCTCTTTAATAAATGTTCCCAATACTTATAATGTTCTAGCCACTGTTTCAGTGTGGGTGAACACCAAGAGAAGCAACCTGAGGCATCCCTCTGTTTCAAATTCCTTACTAAATAGTAATTAGCATTGGATTAACAAAGAAGAAAAATTCTGACAGCGTTCATATTCTTGCTGCTGTTATCCTGGATGCACTGCCATTGTGGGATGCTGCGGTAAAACCACTTGCATCATTCTGTTGAAGTAGATATGGTACTAAAGTCTAGTGTGTGGAGAAGCCAGCCAGCGTTCAGTTATTGATATTAGAAAAATCTTTTATCATCCTGTGGTTCCATGGAGACATCTACTATAGAATTTTAGAATTTATAGAACTCTTGGGGATCATCTAACAAACCACTCATACAACAGTTAAAGAAACAAAATCCCTACAACACTATTTTGTCCCAGATCCCAAATATTATTTAGTATAAGAGCCAGAATGAGGTCCATGGTCTTATGCATTCTCACCAATTCCCTTTCTATCACACTGACTAAAGTCTGGTGGGGAACAGACTGAGATAGCTCTCACTCTCCCTCCTCCTGGTACTCACACCTTTGCGTATTCCTCTTGTCTTGAGTGAATGGGACCTGTACACTGATTTTTAATCAACAGGCTATATCAAATATTATGGAATAGCACTCCTTTGATTAAATTATATTATATAATATATATCTTGTTAACTGACATACTTGCAATTTTTGACATATTCTGATCTTTAGATAACAAGAAAGCTAGCCAACACCTTAATTTCAACCTTGGGGGACCCTAAGAAGAGGACAAAAATGAGCCATGCCTGGTGTCCTGACTCACAGGAACCATGAGATTATTAACGTGTACTGTTTTAAATTGCTAAATGTCTGGCAATTTGTGATGTATCTTCAAAAATGGTAGTTCTTCAATAGAAATATCTGGAATTTCAAAACATTAGGATGCCAAAACTGTGTACCATGTCTGCACTTGTATATTAAAAACATAAAATGCAAAATAGGTAGCCTTGGTATAATCAAAACCTCAACTCAATCAAGATGGAAAAATGTGAGGCGTCCAACACAAAACAGGTTAGATTGAATGTTCTTTCTGGAGCTCCATCTTCCTTCACATGATGGGGATACTGTTCTCCACGAAAGACAATGGAAGCTGAACCCCTGATACATGTGGGAAACATTTTTTCTTATAGAAAAGAAAGGCCAAATATTAGAATATCCTACCTGTTACTACACCTGGAGGTAGAGGCGAATAAGGTTGGTAAAGACTGAATTTCAATAATTTAACAGAATTAAGTCAGTATTAGTAATGTATCAGAAGGTTATTATAAGGATCATAAAAATATATGACTTATTCCTGAATTAGGGCATTATATTAATCACAGTAAAGCCTTTACCTCATTGGTGTCAGCCAAAATGTAGTCAAAGTTTGAATGTCTGTATTCTTTTCATAGCAAGGGTATCAACTAGCTTTCACCTTGTGTGCCAACTGTAATTGATGAATATTGGAAGCTGGTATTGAATTTGGCATCACAAGAAAATAAGCTATAATCAGCCAGCAATATCTACCATGGGCAAGAAAGGGTGGAGGAGTGGTACACCTGTTATTCCTGGGCAACAGACAGAGTTGTGGATTTTGTGCTACAATGTATGTAGCTTGGAGTCCTGATAATCCTATTTACCAACTTGCTGATTTTGTGCATGTTCCCTAACTTCCTGAGCCCTAGCTTCTCCAAACAGTTGTCGTCATAAGTAGTTCTGCGAATTATTAAGATTGCCTATGTTAAAGTATCTAGCAGAGTGTCGGTTCTCTATCACATGCTTTTTTTTTTTAGTTTATTCATAATTATCAAAACCTGAATGTAACCAAAGTGGCCTTCAGTAGGTGAAAAGAAAAACTGTGATGCTTTCCAACAATGGACTAACATACAAATGTTAAAAAGAAATGAACTATCATGTCTTTCAGACAGGAAAGAATATTAAGTATACATTATTAAGTGAAAGAAGCCAACTGGTAAAGGTTAAATACTGAATTCCAACTATAGGATATTCTGGAAAAGACAAACTATGGAGACAGTAAAAAGATCAGTGGTTGTCTGGTGTTAGGCAAGAAGGACTCATGGAGAGCCAAAACACAGAGGACTTTATGGACAGTGAAACTATTCTGTATAACACTACAATGGTGGATACACATCATAATACATTTTTCCAGGCCCATAGAATGTGCAACATCAAAAGTGAACCCTCGTGTAAAATATGCCCTTTGGGTGATAATGACGTGTCAGTGTAGGTTCATTCATTGTAATAAAAAATGCCATTACTGATGTTGGTAGTGGGTGAGGTTGTACGTGTGTGGGAACAGACAGTATATGGAAACCTTCTATATAAGAATGCTCTGCACTTTCCACTCAATTTTGCTATGAACATAAAATTAACCTGAAAATAAAGTTGATTAATTAAAAAGTTGAACAATTTTAAGTATTTGAATAGAGTTAAGCAGGTAAATGAAGAACTTGAGGATGAAAATTAAAAGTAAATTGCAATAGAGATAAACTGAAGATAGCAGTTGACTATGGGTCAGAAGTGGGCTGCATTTTCAATGGCTAAAGGACAAGGTAGAAGGTATAACCTCTGATTTTACCTCTTTGTATGACACCCATGAGATTCACATTACTCAGAACTTCATGTTAAAAAGTGCCTGTATACTCTTGCCTACACTGTGTGCAGGAAGGTATCTTGGTGCAGTCAATATGGAAAACGGTATGGAGGTTCTCTAAAAAATTAAAAATAGAATACCATATAATCCTGCAATCTCACTCCTAGGCACAGAGTTGGAGAAAACTCTAATTCAAAAAGATATATGCACCCCAATTTTAATTGCAGCACTATTTGCAATAGTCAAGACATGGAAGCAACCCAAGTGTCCACCTACAGAATAATGGATAAAGAAGATGTGGCATATATATAGAATGTAATATTACTTAGCCATAACATAAGAATGAATGCCATTTGCAGCAACATAGATGGACTTAGAGATTATCATATTAAGTGAAGTAAGTCAGACAAATATCACATGATATCACTTACATATCTAAAAAATCATACAAATGAACTTATTTACAAAACAGAAATAGATTCACAGACACAGAAGACAAACTTTTGGTTACCAAAGGGAATAGCAGGGGGGAGGAATAAATTAGGAGTCTGAGATTAACATATACCTGCTATTATATGTAAAATAAAGTATCTGCTGTGTAGCACAGGGAACTATAAGCAATATTTTATGATAATCTATAATGGAAAAGAATCTGAAAAATAGTATATATATATATTCAAATATAAATGAGTAACTTTGCTGTGCATTTGAAACAGACACAATGTTGTAAATTAACTATATTTCATTTAAAAATGTTTTTAAAAAGAATAATAAAAATAAAATTTTAATTTTACCCTAAAAAAAAGTGCCTGCAATCAGAGCACTTCCAACTTAGTTCCCTCAGATAGATAAATTCTTATAAATCCCAAAGGCAACATGGAGAAAAGTGAGATGTTCATTCTGGAAGGGATTTAAAGAATAGGGACATCTAGTTTGGAGAGGGATCAGTAAGGGATAAGGAGGTAGACAAGGGTTCCCTCATCTCTGCTGAAAAGTAGGGAAATCAAGGAGAAGATTCTGCAGCTTTAAAAATGAGAATCCAACTCAAAATTCTGAATGTGATGTTCAGGTCAGTACAAGGTCTATTGGCCAGAGGGGCACGGCTTGCAAACTACTCACTAGAGGTAGAGAAACTATCGGCTGCTGTCTTGGTACCATCTTTAGACTAGGAAGATAATCAGAAAGTACTGTATAGGACCCTGTGATGGGAACACAGTGATAAATTGCTTGGTCCTTGCCCTCAGAAATTCAAGTCTCGAGGAGAGAGATAGATAGTTAACTAAATATATTACATGTCGCTCTACACTGGGTGCTGTATAGCAGAGAAATGAACAATATACTGTGGCAACATAGAAAAGCATTTAATTTTGAAAAGTGTCAGGATGTGGCTATGCCATTTAGACTCACAAGATATATGGATTTTCTTGACTTCTAGACTTTCCCAGCTACCCAGAGGGTTAGGATTAAAAATCCCATTGTCCAATGGGTTCAAATCTAAACTGTAGTGTTTGTTAGCAAGTCAATTTGGGCAAGTTACCTAACGTCTATGAAACTTCCCTTGAAAATTTTTTAGGTAAAGTGGGGCTGATAATAATATATACTTCATAAGTTACACGCTAGCAAGGTAGTGTTGAGTCAAATCCTAGTGAATGGTGTTGGTGTGAGAGACACTTGGAACAATGGCTATAAATATACTTTGAAAATGGCAAAGCACCATAAAATATAAATTATTAATGCCATTTAAAATGTTTATTATTTCTTATTCAACATAACTATAGAATTTATGTTTCTTAAGGGCTAGAAGACCATATTTTTATTTCTGCCATTTTTCCCTTTCATAAAATGTAACATATAACATTATGCTTTGAACAACATGGAGTCTTTTTAGTAAAAGTCTTGAACTAAAGGATGATTTCCCTTCTCTCTCTGAGCTCAGTGGGGCTTAGCAGGTTGAGAACTGTTTACAGACATGAGATACTATGTCTCATTTCAGGATACAGACATAATCCAAGGGAGAAAAAAATGTTAATGTTATATATTATGCTTACCATATATATTAATATACACATATATCACATAAACATACGTGCATGTGTATAAAATCCTAATGCCTTCTCTTCAGTGCCATGCTATTAATAAAACTGATACCAGCTACACTAGACTAGAGGTACTCTTAAACAAAGTGGAGCTGTATAGTTCTGTAGCTAGATAAATCTGCATCCTTCTGATAGGAATCTCTTATTTTACTTATTTTCAGGAAGATATTTCTTATTATATGCAGGGAATGCATTTCTTAATTTGCCAGTCAATTAAAATGCACTTTGATAAAGAGTAAAAAAGAGCCCTATCTCTGAGGACAAATGTGCATTCCTTAATGTGAGAGTCTGTTTAAAATGTGGTTTGATTAATGTCAAATTCTCAGAAGTTACATTTAAGAGAGAAACAGACAGGGTCATCAAACTAGGAATTCTTGTCAAAAAAGATCAGTTCCTGTTTTACTTCATCCAGCTACCTTTGTAGTTGGTGATGTTTTTACAGCTTTACATTTTTATAAATGAAGCCCTTTTGATATTTTTTCAAAAGATATTTAATAAAGTAGTGAAACTAACTTTTTTTTTTCACCAGCTGTTCATAGTTACTGGGAATGGTTTGCAGGGAAGAGGAGAATTGCTTCCCTTCAAAATTGCTCAGTCAGGATGAATGGTGAGTTTCATTTGAACCCAAATCCCTGCCTACCTACACAATTATCTTTGATATATGTGAGCCAGGGCTGATGCTACAAAGAGTAGAAAGTAAGGAAAGAACAGTGAGGCCCTATTTTAGGTTGTAAGGAATATATTACAGAGAAAAGAGGCTAAATTCAGAATCTGAAAACCTGGAATCAAATTTCTACATTCATGAAGTAAGCAAGCACTAACAGTTTAATATCTCCATCATAACTTTTCTGTTGGTAAAATAGGGAATAACAAAATCTTCCCTTCTTTGAGTTCCCATTGTGGCACAGCAGAAATGAACCTGAATAGTATCCATGAGGATGTGGGTTCGATCCCTGGCCTTGCTCAGTGGGTTGTGCATCCAGCATTGCTGTGAGCTATGGTGTAGGTTGCAGACACTGCTTGGATCCTGCTGTGGCTGTGGCACAGGCTGGCAGATGTAGCTCCAATTTGAATCTTAGCCTGGGAACTTCCATATGCTGCAAATGCAGCCCTTAAAAAAAAAAAAAAAAGCAAACAAAAAACCAACTCCCCTTCAAATTTCATAAGCTTATATGTAAAATTTAAAAACAAATTATTATATCCATCATTAACATTTTTGAGTATTTCTGATGAAGCATATGTTGTATGTATTAGGGATTCACTAATAATTATAATAGCCCTATAAGATATATCCTATCTGAATTTTTGGCTGCTGAAACTGAGTGTTTGGGAGGTTAATAGACTTGTCCAAGGTTACAAGTAAATAAATGGTATGGCCAAAGTTCAAATACAATAAAATACTGAGTCGGTATAGTTAACCACAACAAAATACTACCTCCCACGATTATGGATATGAATATCCTTAGGAAATCATGAAACATGAGACAAACACATATATAGTGCTATTCTCCTCTCTCTCTTTTTTTTTTTTGTGTGTCTACTTAGGTTCCCAGGTTGGGGGTGAATCCAAGCCATAGCTACCAGCCTGTGCCATAGCCACAGCCATGCCAGATCTGCACCACACCTGCAACTTCACTGAGGATTGTGGTAACACTGGATCTTTAACCCACTGGGAGAGTCCAGGGAATGAACTGGCATTCTCATGGATACTAGTCAGGTTCATTTCCACTGATCCACAATAGGAACTCCTATATTACTATTTTCAATTTAACTAAGGGCTCATCGTGAATTAAAATACCTAGCAAAGTGACTGCTACTTAATGAGTTTGACAGTGTTTAGAACATCCGTGTAAACCCTGATTTGTAGTCTATGTTAAAACCTCACAAGAACGGAGACCACTTTGCCAGTCTTGTCCCTAAAAAGTTAGAGACAGATATATGGTACTATTTTCTTACCTCTTCTGGATCCCTATTAATCTTTTCCCTTTCTCCCAACATGAAAATTATGCTTATTTATGCCCTGGGTTGGTAACTAAATTAAATCTCTTTAATTAATTTCACAAATATTTATTTAACATCTACTATTTCTCAGTTCATTATTCAATGAATATATACAAGGATGTAAAAATTTCCCAGACAAGATGGTAAAATAAACCAAAGCTACTATGAAGTTATAAGCTTAGAGACTTATGGGAATTCATGTAACTCACTTTGTTGAGGTGGTCTGGAATGAAACCTCCAATATTTCTGAGGTATATATGTATAATTACAATAGTAAAAGTTAAGGATAATGAGAGAAAACTTCCTAAAGCATAAAGTAAAAACGATTTCTTACAATGGGAATCCCATAAAGCTATCAGCAGATTTTTGAGCACTAAACTTACAGTTCAAGAGGGAATGACAACAGATTTAGAATGTTGAAAGAAAAAAAAAAAAAAACACTTCCAACCAAAAATTCTTTACCTAGCATCCTTATCATTAGGAATAAAATGAGAGATTAAGAGTTCCCCAGATAAGCAAAAGTTAAAGGAATTTACTGTCATTAAACCAACCCTACAGGAAATGACAAAAGAAAAAATTTTAAGCTGAAAATAAATATCACTAATTAATAATAATAAAATACATAAGTAAAAAATATCACTGGAAAGTTAAATATGTGATAAAGGTAGTGGAGGATAAAAGATAATGATCTATCATGTACAAAGCAAGGACAGTTAAAAGACAAGAGTAGTACAATTAGCTAAAAATTACAATCATTAGTTAAAGGATATATAAAAGGTATAAAATATGACATCCAAAGTAGAAATATAGGTACAGTAAAAGATAAAGCTTTGAAATATGTTCAAATTTAAGTTGCAACAACTATAAAAGAGACTGGTATTTACATAAGATGTTATATGTGAAACTTACAGTTACCATAATTAAAAAAAAATTAGAGTACATATACAAAATCAATGAGAAAATAATCTAAACATAACACTAAAGAAAATATCCAAAACACAAGGGAAGAAAGAAATGGAGAGGGACCACAAAAACAGCCAAAAAACCAATCAATAAAATGGTAGCAATTACATATTTATCAATAAATGTTTGATATAAAAATGGATTAGGGAGTTCCCATCATGGCTCAGTGGATAATGAATTTGACTAGGAACCATGAGGTTGTGGGTTCAATCCCTGGCATTGCTCAATGGGTTAAGGATCCGGCTTTGCCGTGAGGTTGCAGACGTGGCTCGGATCCCGTGTTGCTGTGGCTCTGGTGTAGGCCGGTGGCTGCAGCTCCAATTAGACCACTTGCCTGGGAACTTCCATATGCCAAGGAAGTGGCCCTGGAAAAGGCAAAAAAAAAAAAAAAAGGACTAGGAACTCCCATTGTGGCTCAATGGAGAATGAACCTGAATAGTATCTATGAGGTTGTGCATTTGATCCCTGGCCTCACTCAGTGGGTTCAGGATCTGACACTGCCATGATCTGTGGCATAGGTCACAGACAGGGCTTGGATCCTATGTTGCTATGGCTGTGGGTGTAGAGATGGAAAAAGATATTCCATGCAAGTGGAAATGAAAAGACAATTGTAGTACCAATGCTCATATCAAACAAAATAGACTTTAAACAAAGATAGCAATAAAGACAAAAGACCATTACATATGATGGAGGGGCCAATCTAACAAGAAAATATTACATTCATAAATGTATAGGCACACAACAGAGGAGCATTAAACCATATAAAGTGAATATTAATAAAGGGAGAAATTAAAAGTACTAAAACAATACTAGGAGACTTACAACACCTCATTACATCAATGGATTGATCATCCAGACAGAAAATCAATAAGGAAACATTGGACTAAAATGATGCATTTAAGCAAATGGCACTGATATATACAGAATATTCCATTCAAAAGCAGAAGAATACATATACCTCTACCTCTCAATTGCACATGGAACATTTTCAAGGATAGATCTCATATTAGATCACAAAACAAGTCATAAATTCAAGAAGATTAAAATTATATCAAGCATCTTCAACAACTATGCTATGAAATTGAAATCAATCATGGGAAAAATGTAGATATTAATAAACATGCTACTGAATAATCAATGGTTACTGAAGAAATCAAAGGAGAAATAAAAAAAAAACCTATCTGGGAACAACATGCAGCATACCTAAATCTATGAGATACAGGAAAAGTGGTTCTTAAAGGGAAGTTCAGAGCAATACAAGGCATAACACACACATAAAAAAAAAATCCCAAATAAACCTTCTAACTTTATACTTAAAGGAACTAAAAAAGATGACCAAACAAAGCCCAAAGACAGTAGAGGGAGGCAGTAATAAAGAACAGAGCAGAAATAAATGGAGGCTGAACAAAATGGAAAAGATCAATGAAACTAATAGCTTGTTCTTTGAAATCAGCAAATCTTTAGATAGACTAACAAAGTGAAAAAGAGAGAGGGCTCAAATAAATAAAATGAGAAATAAAAGAGGAGTTACAACTGATACCATAGAAATATAAGTGATCTTAAAAGACTAGTAAAAAAATAATATACCAAAAAAATGGAAAATCCAGGAGAAAAAGATACATTTCTAGAAACACACAATCTTCCAAGATTAAATCAGAAAGAAATGGAAAATCTGAACAGAACAATCAGTGCTAAGGAATCTGAATCAGTATTAAAGAAAAAAAAATCCTAGCAAACCACACAAGATGTCTTCATTGGTGAATTCTACAAAACATTAAAATATTGAATACTTATCCATCTCAAATTTTCCCAAAGTTGAAAAGAAGAGAAATCTTCCATACTTTTTCTAAAGCCAGAATTACCCTAATAACAAAACTAAATAAGAATACCACAGAAAAGAAAATTACAGGACAATACCACTAATGAACATAGACACAAAAATCCTAAACAAAATTTTAGCAAATTGAAACCAACAGTACATTAAAATGATCCTACACCACAATCAAGTGAAATTTATTATTCCAGAGAATCCAAGGATGATTTACCATCCTCAGGTCAATCAACACGATAAATCATATTAACAAAATGAATGATGGAAATTATACAATAATCTTAATATATGGATAAAATGCATTTGACAAAATTAAGCATCCATCTATGATTAAAACTCAAGGATGAGATTAAAATGGAAGAGTATAAGGATGGTGAGGCCACCCCCCCCGCCCGAAAAAAACCATCACAATTATATCTACATGTGGAGCAATTCTCACTGAAAACAAACTGGAGAAAACTGGAGAGTGGCAGAAAGACTTCTATAGCCAAGGTCTTTCTAGCTCTGGCACACCTCTCTACTAGAGTGGAGACCGCTGTTGCTCGGGAAAGGGCACATTTGGGGGATAGAGTGGTGGATTGGATCTCAATCTGCATCTAAATAGAGTGAGGATGGCCATTACTTATGCTCACAGAGGAAGTGGGCCAGGTGCTGTCTAGAACTCTGATTGATATGCCAGGACCAACTCAGCATGCTCCATGGCTCACTCCAATAACCTGCTCTGGCTCTTCAGCTCCAGTAAAGATCCCCACTAGGGTGAAGCCTTCTTTCTTGAGGAGAGGGTACAGTTTGGGGAATAAAACTGGCTCAGACATGGCAGTGCATCTGAATGGATTGAGGGAAGTCATTGTTGGCACTTTAGAGGTTGTGGACTGGGAATTGTCTGGAGCTCTGACTGTCATGCTGAAACCATCCCAATGTTTGCACCACCTTGCACTGGCACCCACTCTAGTCTCTTTTGCTTCAGTGTATTCTCAACTGAAGCAAATAAGACATTGCCAGGCAGGGAGCAAGTGCACACTTAGAGGGAATAGAATCAGCTCAGGTCAGACCTAAGGGTTTTTGCTCCAGCATATTGAGGACTAACTTCACCACTGTTAGGGTGGCACCAGCTACTGAGCATAGGGGAAGCCAGGGCTCATACCTAGATCTGGATCTGACCCCACCATCTCTAACCTCATCTCAAACAAGGTGCAAGCTCTCAGGACAAATTGAGAGAAGAAGTAACCAGTACTCACTTTAGATCAAACTCTCCCACCAAATCCACTGGACACATGCAAACTGCAGAGGGATACTCCCAACAATTACATACCTTCAGTACCAATATAGGTAACTATTCCATCTAATTTCATAGAGGAAAGAAAGTTAAAACCAAAAGACAGAAATTTGTTTCAAACAAAAGAACAGCAACAACAACAAAAAACCCTGAGCAAACAACTAATGGAATAAAGATAAATAACTGAACAGATAAGGAGTTCAAAGGATTACTAATACAAATGCTAACTGAAATTTGGAAGAGAATAAATGAACACAGTGAAAATTTTACCACATAAGTAGAAAATATGAAAAAGAACCAGTCAAAACAGAAGAATACAATGACTGAAATAAAAAACACACCAAAAGTAATTAAAAGAAGACTGGGTGATGCAGAATAATGAAAAAGTGATCTGGAAGATGAAATAATTATAACTCACCAAGTCAGAACAGAAAAAAGAAAAACAAATTTAAAAAATGAGGAGAGTTTAAAGGACATTTGGATAATATCAAACATACTAACATTCACATCATAGGGGTCTCAGAAGGAGAAGAGAGAAAGAGAAAGGTATTGATAATGTATTTGATAAAATAATGACTGAAAATTTCCTGAACCTGAAAAAAAAACAAACAGATATCCAGGTACAGGAAGCACAGAGAGTCCCATGCAATATAAACCCAGAGAGGCACACACTAAGACATATCATCATAAAAAATGGCAAAAGGTAAAAATAAAGAATGATTTCTAAAAGCAGCAAAAGAAAAAGAGTCATATTTAAGGGAATCTCCATAAAGGTATAAGCTGATTTCTCTGCAGAAAATTTGCAAGCTAGAAGGGAGTACATAAATATTCAAAGTTCTGAAAAGGAAAATATTGCAATCTAAAATACTCTAGCAGCAAGATTATAATTTAGAATAGAAGAGGAGATAAATAACTATTCAAAAAAGCAAAAATGGAGTTAATCTATACTAAACCTACAATAAAAGAACTGTCGAAAAGTCTTTCCTGAAAGGAAAAGAAATAAAAACCTATAGGAAAGGGAAAATTCCACTAGGAAATGTGGATATATAGTAAGAATTGAAGGTTATTTAAATAAGCCCATACTTAGATAAAAAGACAAAAAATTATAAAGCAACTGTAACTACAATAAGCAATTAAAGGATAAACATGAAGATGTAAAATACAACATCAAAAACACAAAATCTTGGGAGGAGAGTAAAAGTGTAGATCTTTTAGAATATGTCATTATTTAGAATATGTTTTAACCTAAATGATTACATATATAGCTACAACTATCTGTCAAAATATATGAACCACATCCTAACCACAAATAAAAAATCTACTATAGATACACAAAAACAAAAATAAAGTAACTCAAGCATGCTACAAAAGAAAATCATCAAACCAAAATGGTATAAGCAAAAAAGAAAAGAGAAGGACAGTTTAAAATTACGAAAACAAATGGAAAAAGTAATAAAATGGCAACAACTACACTCTTATCAATAGGTACTTTAAATGTCAGTGGATTAAATACTCCAGTTAAGTGAAATTGGGTAGCTGACTGAATTTAAAAAAAAAATGAAACAAGACCTTTCAATATGTTGCCTACACAAGACACTTCAGGATGAAAGACAGACACAGACTAAAAGTGCAGGCATGCAAAAATATATTTCATAAAAACAGAAATGACAAGAAAATATGAGTGGCACTAATCATATAAAACAAAACAGACCTAAGAAAGGCCTACAGCACAAGCCACATAATGGGATTATATATTGATAAAGGAATCAAGAGGACATTATACTCATTAGCATGAACACATCTAATAAAAGAGCACCTAAATATGTAAAGCAAATACTAACAGACATAAAGGAAGAAACTGACAATAATACAATAAAAGTAAGAAAAAAAACCCACCACACAGACACCAATGGACAGGTTGTCCATACAGAAAAATCAACAAAGTGACAGTCTTAAATACCTTAAATGACACAAATGGCCTATAGGACTTAGTAGATATCTATAGGACATTACATTCAAAATCAGCAGAATGTACATTATTTTCATGTGTGCATGGAACATTCTCCAGGATAGATCACAAACTGGGCTACAAAACAAGCCTCAAAAAATTTAAGAGATTAGAAATTATATCAAGTATTTTTCCCCCAAACAGAACAGTATGAAACTAAAAATCAATAACAGAAAGAAAAATGGGAAAAAAAACAAGTAGAGACTAAACATCGTGCTATTAAAAATCAAATGGGTCAATGATGAAATCAAAGAGGAAATCATAAAATACCTATAGATAAATAAAAATGAAAATCCAACTTTCCGAAATATATGGGATGCATGAAAAGAAGTTTTAAGAAGGAAGTTTATAGCAACACAGTATTTCTTCAATAAACAAGGAAAAAAATCTCAAATACACAACCTAACCTATCACCTAAAAGGATTAATAAAAGGACAAATAAAGCCCACAGTCAGCAGAAGGTAGAAAATGAGTAAAAAATCACAGAGAAATTCTTGAAAATGTTCCATGTGTACTTGAGAAGAAAGTATATTCTGTTTTTTTTTGGATGTAATGTCCTGAAAATGTCAATTAAGTCTAACTTTCTGTTGTGTCCTTTAGGATCTCTGTTGCCTTATTGATTTTCTGTCTAGAAGATCTGTCCATTGTTGTGAAAAATGCACAAAAGACCTGAATAGACATTTTTCCAAGGAAGATGTACAGATGGCCAACAAGCACATTAAAAAATTCTCAACATCACTGATTATTAGAGAAATGCAAATCAAAACTACCACAAGATACTTCCTCACACCGTCAGAATGGCCATCATTAATAAGTCCACAAATAACAAGTGCTGGAGGGGGTGTGGAGAAAAGGGAACCCTCCTATACTGTTGCTGGGAATGGAAGCTGGTACAACCACTATGGAGATCAGTATGGAGATACCTTAGAAATCTATACACTGAACTACCATGTGACCCAGCAATCCCACTCTTGGGCATATATTCGGACAAAACTTTCCTTAAAAAAGACACATGCACCCACATGTTCATTGCAGCTCTATTCACAACAGCCAAGACATGGAAACAACCCAAACGTCCATCGACAGATGACTGGATTAGGAAGATGTGGTATATATACACAATGCAGTACTACTCAGCCTCAAAAAAGGATGAAATAATGTCATTTGCAGAACCATGAAGGAACAAGAGACTCTCATCCTGAGTGAAGGTAAGTCAGAAAGAGAAAGACAAATACCATGTGATATCACTTATATCTGGAATCTAAGATAAGGCACAGGTGAACCTTTCCACAGAAAAGAAAATCATGGACTTGCAGAATACTCCATGTGGTTGCCAAGGGGGATGTGGGGGAGTGGGATGGTTGGGAAGCTTGGGGTTTATAGATACAATTTATTGCCTTTGGAATGGATTAGTAATGAGATCCTGCTGTGTTGCACTGGGAACTATGTCTAGTCGCTTATGATGGAGCATGATAATGTGAGAAAATAGAATGTGTACATGTATGTGTAACTGGGGCACCATGCCATACAGTAGAAAAAAAATTGCATTGGGAAAGTAACTATTAAAAAAATATAATCACAGAGAAAATAAATAAAATAGAGATGAAAACAATAGAAATAGTCCATGAGTCAACAACTGCTCTTTTGAAAAGATAAAATTGATAAATCTTTAGCCAGGCTCACCAAGAAGAAAATGGAGAGGATCCAAATAAATAAAATATTAAATGAAAGAGAAGAATGTACAATCAATATCACAGAGATACAAAAATCATAAAAGTATACTAGAAACAGTTATAGGCCAACAAATTGGACAATCTGGAAAAAATGGGCACACTTCTAGAAACATATAACCTGCCAGCACTGAATGAAGAAGAAATAGACAATCACTAGTGGAGAAATAGAATATGTAATAAAAATAATTCCTGAAACAAAAGTCCAGGACTGGACAGTTTCATTGGAAAATTCTACAAACATATAAAGAACTAATACCTATTCCTTTTGGAAACTATTCCTAAAAACTGAAGAGGAGTAAACAATCTCAAATTAATTCTATGAGGTCAAAATCCTGATACTTTGATACCAAAATAAGGCAAAGACACTACAGAAAAGGAATTGCTTTGATGATAAGATGCAAAAACATTCAACAAAATATTAGCAAACTGTATTCAAGAATATATAAAAAGGGTTATACACCAGGATTAGATAGGATTTATTTCAAGATCATAAGGATGGCTCAGCATTCACAAATTGGTCAATGTGATACAGCACATTAATAAAATTACATTTTCATCTTAATAGATGCGGAAAAATATCTGACAAAATTCAACTTTCATTCATGATAAAAAGAATCATCAAAATGGGTATAAAGGGAACACATGTCAGTAAATAAAGGACATTTATAATGCCAGCTTGAAATAAGTGAGACAAACAAAGAAAAATGTCATATGATTTCGTTAATATGTGGAATCTTAAAAAAATGAATAAATACAATAAAAATGAACCTGTAGATGGAGTGAAGAGATTAGTGACTCCTAGGTGGAAAGGGAATGGGAAGGTAGGCAAAGTGGGTGAAGGGGTCAACTGTATGTGATGCATGAGAGGGAGACTTATGGTCACGATCAACCTGTGCTGTACATAGAGATTGAACTACGGTGCTATATACCTGAAACTGAGATAATTAAACAACGTAAGAATAAGAACGCCCTCATCAATTCTAACCCTTGAGGAGTTTTTTCTTTGAAGAAAACCCATCTCAAAGTGGCGGTCAGGCTTCGAGCACAGAATATTTTCATCCACTGACTCTATCAGAAGATTTCTAACAATGTCATCAAGAACACGGGCAAAGGCAATGAAAAGTTAACCTCAACCCAAATTAATAATAATCTTTTAAAACATAATGAATCCAGCAGTGATAGAGAAACAACTTTTTTTTTTTTTTTTTTTAATTTGCGCCCATGGCATATGAAAGTTCCCAAGTTAGGGGTTAAATCAGAGCTGTAGCGGTTGGCCTATACCACAGCACATGGCAACACCAGATCCTTAACCTACTGGGTAAGGCCAGGAATTGACCCTGTGTCCTCATGGATACTAGTAGGGATTGTTACTGCTGAGCCACCATGGGAACTCTGAGAAACGCAATATTTAATGCATAATTTATTTACAAAGTGAGATAAGCTGATAAGATATCTCTACACACAAAAACACACTATGTTTATTAGATAGGTATATACAGTGGGTATCTCTCCTATAAAACCATACCAGTAATACTTTCCTATGCAGACATTTTAATTGGATGGGTAGAAAAATAATTATGGAAAGGATCCTAATATATTTAAAGAAAATGGGTTGTGAGAAATTTTTTCCAAGAGAAAAAGAGAGGTAGAACTTATGGGTTAATTTCAGGGACTGATGATGAATTTTCTGGAGTCCTCTACCTGCTATAAACAATACTGGGAACTGTTATCTTGGATCCTTAGTATTACGGAGCCACTAAAAGAAAGCCACTGGAGATACGTTTGTTGACTGCAAAAGATCACAAAGAAACTTTCCAGTGGGAAGGAAATACCCTGTATCTTGGTGGGAGTGGATATTACGTCGGTACACATTCATCAAAAATGGTTGAAATATGCATATAAGCTCTATGTGAATTATACTTCAAAAGAAATTCAAATTAAAAAAAGGGAAGCTAGTAAAAGGAAAGAACTTTTGCTAATTTCTCAAGATTCTTACTTGATTTTACTTATACCTCTGTCTCACACTCTGTGGGGATGACTCAAGACATTGAATACTAATCCGTTGCTTACTCTGAACAATGGTCCAACACTTTGTGCTATGTCCACCGCCTCCTATTGAGATGGTAGAATAATGGAGTTATTGTGTGCACGTATGTGTGTTCGTTAATACTATGCATATGTTGCAAAAATGTGTCTCATTCTATCTTTGAGCCCCAGTTTCTCTGGTTACAGAAGGGGAATAATAGTATTTGTTTTATTTTATTAATAGACCTATGCTTTGGGTTCATTGATGCAATATACTTGAAAAATCTTAAAAATCACTTAGCACTAATGAACTCTCTGTGTCCAAAAAAATTTTTTTTTGTATGCTTGAGGGATATGTAAAGAAGGAGGCAAGTGTCCCTGGATTGTCTATTTACTTTCCTTCCCTCAAAACCCAGGGTTCATATTTTTCAGCTAATGTCCCACCAGACAATGCCATTTCTGGGTGCTTATTCTTTCATCAGAATCAATCAAAAGCAGGTTCTCTATTGCCCTCCTGAGGACATATTTACTGAGTGCCTGCAATATGCTATTTTCCACAGAGACTCTGGAGATCTGGATCTAATTTTGTCTGGGATAATGATGTATCCTGGTTCCAAAGGGAACTAGGCTATATGCCAACTCTACTGAGAAGAACTATGTGGCCATTTTCCTCTGACCCCAAATCTGTTTCCTTTACTAAGCCTGTGTCTTCAACCTCAATAAGCTAGATTAGCCTCTTATCTATGGAAATTGAAGTAAGAACATTTGTCCTCCAAGACTGATCTCTTGGAGGTGGACTGGATACGTTTTAAGCAAATAAAGCACTGGGGGTCTTTCCCTCAAGATCTAGAAGTGTTTGGGTTACTATGATTGGGGAACTGAGATCAGAATATTATTTCAATGACAACTTTTCCTCTATGGAGAATTCCTTTAAAATAATGTTCTTTTGCATAAGCAACCACAAATATGTCAGTTCAATTTTTGAATGCAGTGAGCCTACTCTTAAAGGTAATTAGAAGAGAATGAAATAATGATTGGAAATATCAAAGGGAGGCAACAAAAGGTAAGAGTAGATGGTGTGTGTGTGTGTTTTTGCAATAAAGTCTTGGGAGAAATGAAGGAAACAGGAACATCTGTGAGCCAAGGAAGGCCTGGCAAAACCTAGAAAAGAAAGACTAAGGTTTGAGTTGAATTTCTCCATAGCTAAGCTCAGAATACAACCCTTGTTTTCTGAAGCATGCCTGACTACTTACTAATCAATTAGAACTTTGTTCCTCTTAGGTGTTCAAAGCGCCTAGATGCTTTGAAACAACTAAGAGAAGAGACTTTAAAATATTTCAGCCACAAAAACAGGAAGACAGAAGTCTGAGTGAAGGTGGCAGAGTAGGAAGAACTTGAGCTTGCTTTCTGTATGGACATACCCAAACTACAGCTATATATAGAACAACCACCTCTGGGAACAACCTCAAGGTAAGCAGAACAGATTTCTTACAACTAAGACTATGAAGAAAAGGTCACATTGAGATGGAAAGAATGAGCCAAGATGTGGTCTAGTCAGAATTCCTGCCTCTGGTGCAGTGACCCACAAGTGCAAGGGAAGTCGAAGCAGCAGAGGCACTTCTGAGGAGTAAGGGGTCTGACCCCACGCCCAGCTCCCCAGCCCGGGGGACCTGAACTTGGTTAACAATCCCCCATAACATCTGGCACTGAAAATCGGTGAGGCTTTCATACAGGATAGCCAGAGGGCTATGGAAAACCAAACTTCATTCCTCAAGGGCTCACATACATACATACAAAGTAACTTGCTCCAAGTTGAAGCAAGAGGCAGAAGCTGAAAATGCCTGGGTCATATGAGAAGTGATTCATTGATTAATTTTAGGGTCTGTGCTGGAGAGGCAGGGATCTGGTGACATTTTTTGTCTGTGGATGAACAAACTGGGAGACACCACTTGCTTTTTTTAACTTTCCTAACACCTTCATGGCCTGGAGCTGGCTGGCACCATTTCTGTCACCTCCATTAAGCTAGTTAATACTGTGTACCCATACCAGTGCTCCCCTGAAGACCAGCCATAGCCAGCCTGAATGACCTGTCCTGCTCCTGCAAAGGGGCCCTCCACTTATGCCACTTAGTAGGCCACCTAATCTGGGGCCAATCCCACATACCATCATGCCCCAAACAGTCACAGTTGGAATTTATAGCTAATCATTCTAAAGGATAGTCCCACACATCAGTGAACCCACAGCAGTCATGGTGGGGCCTGTTAGTCAGCCAGGCCAAGCAACAATCCTATGCACTAGCATGCCCATAGCCATAACAACTGGGCCTCCCAGCCAGCTGGCCTGGGGGCCAAATTCACCTACAAATGCACTCTTAGCAATTGTTCCCAACCACAACAGGTGGGTGTATACAGTTGATACAGAGGATAGACTTGGAGCACCTAGCTCTAGTTACCAGGGGGAACTGTGAAATGTGGTTCCACAGGATACCTTCTGCACAAAGCTGCTGTTTCAGGAATGGGAGACACAGCTGGTATGTCTAATATACAGAAACACAGAGTTACGCAAAATGAAAGGACAAAGGTATACCTTCCAAACAAAAGAGTACGACAAAATCTCAAAAATGAAAAGAACTAGATGAAACAGACATAAACAATTTACCAGATAAAGAGTTCAAAATAACAGTCATAAACATATTCACTGAATTTGGGATAGAGTGGATGAACTCAATGAAAATTTCAAGAGAGAGGCAGAAAACATAAAAAAGCTCTAATCAGAGCTGAAGAACACAGGAGGTGAAAAATATGTCAGAAGGAATAAGTAACACATCAGAAGATGCAGAAGAATGGATCAGCAATCTGGAAAACATGATAGTGAATATCATCCAATCAGAACAGCGAAAAATAATTTTAAGAGTTCCCACTTTTGTTCAGTGCGTTAAGGACCTGACAGTATCTCTGTAAGGATGCAGGTTTGATCCCTGGCCTTGCTCAGTGCTTGGAGAATGCGTCATAACCACAAGCTGTGACTTGATTCATAGATACAGCTCAGATCCATTGCTGCTATTGCTATGGCATAGGCCACAGCTGCAGTTCCAATTCAACTCTTGGCCCAGGAACTTCTATATGCTGTAGGTGTGGCCATAAAAAGAAAAATAAAAGTTTTTTTTTTTTTTAGAGGATAAGTTGAAGGACTTTTGGAACAACATCAAGGATACTAATATTAACATTACAGGAGTCCCAGAAGGATAAGAGAGAGAAAAGACAAAAAATGTGTTTGAAGAAATAATGGCTGAAAATGTCCCTAACCTGGTGAAGGAAACATGCATCCAAGTCCAGAAAGGACAGATGGAAGCAGAACTACAAGATACACCATAATTAAAATACCAAAAGATAAACAGAGTATTTTAAAAGCAGCCAAAGAAGAACAATTGGTTACATACAATGGAACCGACAGGGATTATCAACTGACTTTTCAACAGTAACTTTACAGGTGAGAAGGGAATGATCTGATATATTAAAGTACTGAGTGGAAAAAACATCATATGAGGAATATGCACACTGGTAAGGTTATGATTCAGAACCGAAGGAGAGAAAAATGTTTTTCTCCCAAACCAAAGCTAAGGGAGTTGATCACCTTAAACTGGCATTACAAGAAATGCTAAAGGGGCTTCTTTAAACAAAAAAGAAACAAAGTATTTTAAAGGAAAAATTCTCACTGGTAAAGGCAAATATACAGTAAAGTAGTGGATCAAGCTCCTAAGCTAGTGTGAAGATTAAAAGACAAAATAATGAATAAGCTATGTCCAGAATAATTATTTCAGCAACATACAAATTTTTATAAAGGTGAAAATCTGATGTTAAAAACAAAAAAAAAAAATTGGGGGGAGAGAAGAGAGTAAATTTGAACTTAAGCAACAACCTAAGACAGCTTTCTGCATGCTGTTATATATAAGACTCATGGTAGCCACAAACTAAAAACCTACAACAGGTACACAAAATAAAGAAAAAGAAATACAAATATCATACTAAGGAAAACATTAAGCCACAAAGGAAGAGAAAAGAGAATAATAAATGGACAGATGAGCGTGTCAAAAACAAACAGAAAACGATGAACGAAATGGCAGTAAGTACCTACATTATCACTTGCTACTTTAAATGTAAAAGGGCCAAATGCTTCAAAGAAGACGGAGCGGCTGAATGAATAAAACAACAAGACTCATATATATTGATTACAGGACAGTCGCTTTATTTTTAAATTTTATTATTATACATTTTTATTTGTTTTTTAGGGCTGCACCCATGGCATATGGAAGTTCCCATGCTGGGGCTGAATTGGAGCTACAGCTGCCAGCTTCCACCACAGCCACAACAATGAAGGATCTGAGCCACAACTGTGACCTACCCCACAGCTCATGGCAATGCCAGATCCTTAACCCACTGAGGGAGGTCAGGGATTGAACGTGTGTCCTCATGGATGCTAGTAGAGTTTGTTTCTGCTGTTCCACAATGGGAACTCCAAGAGAGTAGCTCTAGATCTACAGACACACATGGACTTAAAGTAAAAGGATGGAAAAAGTATATTCCACTCAAAGATGAACAAAAGGAAAGCTTGGGTAGCAATGCTTATATCAAACAAAAAATATTTTAAAGTAAACTGAAACAGGAGACAAAGAAGGACAGAACATAATAATAAAGGAGTCAATCCAAGAAGATATAACATTGTAAATATCTGTGCACCCAACACAGGAGCACCTAAATACATAAAGCAAACATTAACAGACAAAGGGAGATAATGACAGTAGTACAATAATAGTAGGGGACTTTAGCATCCCTTTCATATCAATAGATAGATCATCCAGATCAAAAGGCAATAGGGAATGCTGGCTTTATACAACACATTAGACATTATAGACTAAATTGATAGTTTTTTCTTTTTTTTTTTCTTTTTAGGGCCACATCCATGTCATATGGAGGTTCCCAAGTTAGGGGTCATATTGGAGCTGTAGCTGCCAGCCTATGCCACAGACACAGCAATGCAGGATCCAAGCAGTGTCTGCAACCTACACCACAGCTCATGGCAACACTGGATCCTTAACCCACTGAACAAGGCCAGGGATCTAACCTGCGTCCTCATGGATGCTAGTCAGATTCATTAATCACTGAGCCACGATGGGAACTCCCAATAGATTTGTAAAAAACATTCCCACTCTAAAAAGAAATAATACGCATCAGCGGAATACACATTCTTTTTAGGTACACACAGAACTTTGTCAGAATAGATCACATGAAATCTGAACAAATTTAAAATTAAAATATTTTAAAGCATCTTTCCTGACCACAAAACTATGAAACTAGAAATCCATTACAAGATGAAAATAAGAAAAACACAAAAGGCATGGAGGCTAAACATGATAGTAAATACAAATTGAGTCAAGAAAGAAATCAGAGAAGAAATAAAAAATACACTGAGACAAATCACAGTGGTAACCCTTTATTCTAGAATCTGCAAAAGGTAGCAAAGGCAGTACTGAGAGGTAAGTTTTTAGATTTATAGGCTTACTTCAAGTAACAAAACAATTTAACTTCACACCTAAAGGAACTAGGAAAAAAAAGTCCAATATCAGTTGAAGGTAGGAAATAATAAGAAAGGTCAGAGCAGAAATAAATGAAATAGAGACCAAAGAAACAATACTAAAGATTGATGAATCTAAGACTTGTTCTTTTTGCAAAGATAATTGATAAAACTTGAGCCGAATTTATGAAGAAAAAGGAAGTCCAAATAATTAAATCAGAAATGAAACAGGAGCATTATAACCAATACCACAAACATCCAAAAGACCACAATAAAATACTACAGAAGTTGGATACCAACAAATGGACAACATAGAAAATATGGACAAATTTCCAGTTATACAGAATCAGGAAGATATGGGAAAATATCAACACAACTGCATTTGAATCAGTAATAAAATAAATTTCAACATACAAAAGTCCAAGACTGAACATCTTCAGAGGGGAGGTCTCCTAAACATTTAAAGAAGAGTTAATACCTATTCTAATTTAACTACTCCAAATAATCAAAGAGGAAGGAATGATTTCAAACTCATTCCACAAAGTCAGCATTATCCTGACACCCCAAACCAGAACAACAACAACAAAAAAGTCAATATCCTAGATGAATGTAGATGCAAAAATAATATTTTAAAGGAACTGTATACCATAATCGAGTGCATTTATTCTAGGAATGCAGGGTTGTTTCACCATCCTGAAATCAATGTTATATACCACATGAACAAAATGAAATATGAAAATCATATGATTCATAATAGATGCAGAAAAATCATTTCACAAAATTAAAAACTCATAATTAAAACTCTGAACAAAGTGCGTACTGAGGGAACATATCTCAATATTAAAAAGGCAAAATATGACAAACCCACAGGTAATGTAGAAAGATACACTGTGCTCATAGATTGGAAGAATAAATATTGTTAAACTGACAACAATACCAAAAACAATCTATAGCTTATCACAATGCCTAATGGCATTTTTCATAGGACTGGAACAAATAATCCTAAAATCAGTATGGAACCACAAAAGACCAAGTAGCCAAAACAATCTTAAGAAAGAAGAACAAAGAACAAAGTTGGAAGTATCACACTCTCCAATTTCAAACTATATGACAAATCCATATTAATAAGATAATAATATGACACAAACACACTTCTATTAATGCACTAGAAGAAAGATAGCAGAAATAAAGCCACACTCACATGGTCAGCTAATTTACTATAAAGCAACCAAAAATATATAGTAGGGAAGACTGTCTCTTTAATAAGTCATTTTGGGAAAACTGAAGAGCTATATTCAAAAGAATGAAACTGGATCTCTTTCTTATACCACATACAAACATAAACTCAAAATGTATTAAAAACAAATGTAAAATTTAAAAACATAAAATGCCTAGAAGAAAACTTAGGCAGTATGCTCTTTGACATTTTATCTCAGCAATATTTTTTTAGACCTATCTCCTCAAGAAAGGGCAACAAAACAAAAATAAACAAATAGGACTGCAGTAAACTAAAAAGTTTTTTCACAGTATAGGAAGCCATCAACAAAATGAAAAGGTAAGCTACCCAATGGGAGAATGTACTGGACAGTCACATATCAAATGAGCTAATATCCAAAATGTATATAAAAAAAAAAGCTCTTACAACTCTTTATCATAAATACAAACAATTCAGTTAAAAATAGGTAGGGATATGAATAGCTACTTTTCCTAAAAGACATATAGGTGGTCAATAGATATATAAAAATATGCTGAATATTACTAATCATCAGAGAAATACAAATCAAAACCATAATGAAATATCACCTTACATCAGTCAATAAGGTGATTATAAAAAGATAAAAGGTAGCATTGATGAGGATGTGGATAAAAGGGACCCCTCATGCACTCTTGGTGGGAATGAAAACTATCATAGCCACTATGGAAAACAATATGGATACTCCTCAAAAAATTTAAAAATTAGAACTACTATATGATCCAGCAATTCCCCTTCTGGGTATTTACCCCAAGAATATGAAAACAGTAATTTAAAAATATATATAGACTCTTTCATTTATAGCAGTGTTATTATAATAGCTAAGATATGGATGCAACCTAAGTGTCCACACAATGGAATATTACTGAGCCATAAAAAGAATGACATCTGGCCATTTGTAACAGCATGAATCGACCTAGAGAACATTATAATAAGTGCAATAATTAGACAGAGAAAGACAAATACTAATTGATTTCATTTACATGTGGAATCACAACTAAAATAAATATCAAATAGAATAAAACAGAAACAGATCCATAGATAACAGAAAACCAACTTGTGGTCCTCAGAGGAGAGGGGATTGGGGGTTCTCAAAAATAGATAAAGGGGATTTACCAGTTATAAATGAAATAAATCATGGGGGTAAAATATATGTAGGGTCGCAGAGAATGACTAGACTTATTGTGATGATCAATTCTTAATGTATATGTGTTGAATTACTACATTGTAGACTGACACTAATATAATATTGTATGTCAAGTGTACTTCAATTAAAAAAAAAAAAAGAAAGATGCATTTGTGTAAAGAAAAAACACAGAAACAAATGTCTCTTTCTCCACATAATCTCCAGAAAACAAAAACAAGGATATCCTAGAAACCACAGGGGATTACAACCCTGAACAGTTTGAAGAGGTTATAAATGAGAATTAATTGCACAGAAGCTATTATTCCTAATTTAGTATGCATAAAATATTATCAGTCCTGTCTCTATTGAGTGTTCTGTCATTACTGCTTTATTTCAGTAAACATAAAAATAAAGTCTTTCATAGGTTTTACTCCTGACTTCCTTCCCACTAAATTTTTATTTTTTATAGTATCTTAAGTTCTGGTAATATGAACCACACTTCCATGGTGCTTCTTAGAAACCTATTCTTAATGGTTGCATTGCATTATCAAATCATAAATTAACACTGTTAATACTATTATCATTACAGAAGTAAGAATGAGTATTATAATGAGTATGAAATCAATTATAGTTTATAACCTCCCTGAGCCTCAGTTTCCTTATCTTCAAAATCTGTGCATGCAAGGGAAGTTACCAAAGCCTCTTTCCCTTCTAATTCCCCATCTGCTCACATTTCTTATAGCCCTAAAGTAAAAGGAAGCAACTTCTCAGGACAAAGGTCTCCATTTCTTTCAAGTACAATCTAAAGATGAAGTTTATGTCTAGAAAGTATGAAATCATTTGGAGAACAAAAGTTAGAAAACAGAAAAATCAATCATTTTTATACGTCACTCATTTACTTAAAAAAAAAATCAATCACTCCTGAATTCCTTAGCAAGACACAGAAGACCTCTAAGATACTGCTCTAAATTACCTTTCCAACCCACTTCTATCTGCTCACCCTGCAACAGGTAGCTAGCCCTCCTGTTCTAGTAAAATGCTAAGGATTGTCCCCCACTGTGTCCTCACCCATTCTTTTCTACCCTCAGGAAATCCCTTCTTCTGAGTGTAGAAAACATACCCTTTCTTCACTGTCAGAGTTCAAAAGCCCTCTTTCTTGGATTTCTCTAACTAGAACAAGACCTCTTTTTCTTCTATTCTCTAAGTATTTTATCTATCTTGGAAGCACAGTCTATTAATGTTGAAATACTCATTCCATTCTTTTTTATGTTGAAGTTAAAATATCATCTGATTTTCTTCTTCTTCGATTGAGAGCTCCTTGAGGGAAAAATTAGGTCTTGTTCGTGCTTAAACCTTATACAAATGGTTAGCAAAATACATTTATAGTCCTCAAAAGAGTATCAGAGTAAAGGTCGAAATTTGGGGTTCCAGTTTTGTGCCCTTTAATAACTAAATATGTGGTTATAGACCTATTATTTAAACTCTATTAACCTCAATTATCCTGTGTAATATGAGGATAAAAATATCTACTCCACATGGAGGATTAAATGCTAAAGGGCTTTTAAAACCCTAAAATACTATATTACTTTGGGAATGAAAGTTATTAATGTTGTTCTTATAACTTTATTATTATGGTAGTCACTCAATGACTATTAAATGCGTCTGAAAGAATGAAAGAGCTAAAGTAAGTAGATAATAAATGTCATATTTGAACTCAGTTATAATAGAATGGAATGACTATACACATTTATTTTCTTTCTCTCCCCAAACTCTATTAAAGTAAAATTAAAGGACTTTTTCAATAGTTGAAAAAAGCAATATTACAAAGAGAATAAAGTGGGAACCAGAGCAGACAAGGAACTTCTATAAAATTTTTAAAATTCGGAAATAGATGGGGAGGTAATACGTGGCATGGCTGAACAGGAACTAAAACAACCTCAACCTGGAGAAGGATATACCAAGGAGGATCTAGCAAATCCCCTCTAGGATCCCCAAAAAAGACGTGGGGGGTGTCAATGGCGAGAGGAATGGAAACAAGGAGGTTGTCAAAATTGAGGTGCAAAGCAGTTACTGTTCATACTCCTTCGGCCTTCTGTACGTCTGTGACCAGGGATTATTTCCTTTCCATCTTCCTTCTCTTACCATGCCTTCACTCTACGAGAATAGAAGTTTATACTCCAGGGAAATTAATCTTGGAGGCCCTGTAATCATGCACACTGGGAAAATAAAAAAATAGAGGTGAGTCGTAGGGCCCCAAATATAGGGAGATGAAATGAGAGAGTCTGTATTTTCAATTGTAGAACCCCCCGTTTTCTTACTTTTGCTGCCCCTAAATGCAGGGAAAAACATGTATCTCTCCAAAGCTAGAGGCCAGTTAATTTCTCTCTCTCTCTCTCTCAAAAAAAAAAAAAGATTAGAAATCCAGGGATAAAACATATAGATAATAATATATGGAGGTTCTCCAGTGGGGGGAGGGGTGTTTGCTATCTCACTTCACTAAAGTGGATCCCTGAAGTCAAAGCCATTCGTACCCACTCCCCTTTCTCCTAGAGAGTCTTCAATTGTCTTTTCATATTTCATATTAAAATATGAATGAACATCTACTCTTTAAAATATGTGGAGAAAGAGGGAGAGAGAGGGAGGGAGGAGAAAGAGAGGAGGTGGGAATGAAATCCCAAAGGAAGAGAAGCTGGAGAAAGTCCCAAATCAGAGAGAGAAAAGAAGATAATGAACTCTTAAAACAAGCAGAGGCTGTGATTAAACACACACACACACAAAACAGTACAACTGGAGATAAAGAAAAAGTTCCAATTTAAAAAAATGATGTGTAAAGAAAAGTTCCAAAATTTCTTCCAATAGTTGAAAAAAAAAAAAGCAAATTTGGAATGTTAGCATAAGAAATAAGAGGCGATCAAACATTCAACAAATAGATATTTAACTGAGATTAGAAGTTTGTTTCCTTAAAACTAGCTAGACAGATAAAAACATTTCCTGTTCAGTGGACCAAGACATCCACTGATTAGAAAAGTAATCCCCACTTTAAGCCAGCACACCTAAAACTTGCCTACTCCTCTTGATAAAAGTGTGGCACACACACACACAAACCCCTGCTGAGACCTTTTAATCTTCAAATCTGCAGTGCTCTTTCTGTTGGTATAGTGTGAAAAAAAAATCAATTTCCTTACTTGATTTTTTTTTTTCCTTTGTCAATAGGGAGAAGTCAATTAGAAAAGAAATGACAGAAGTTGTCACAAAAGCAAAGAACATACAGCCTGCAGATGATGGGCCAGTGTGCTTCGCTCTGTAGGTGAAGAAATAACCCACATCAAGGTCAGTGGGAATGAAGGCAAGATCCTCCCAAGATGCTTCCATGAAGAACAAACAGTGAGTCATCTCTTGGCAATTAGGGGTCAGAATGGAATGAGATTTTCAACAGCAATTATGAACTCTAACATTAACCAAGCCATGGTTGCAAACTGCTGAAGAAATATGATTTTTAACCTGATTGTCTCTCCTCAGATGCACTTTCAATCAGATATAAAAATAGAATGAAAATGACTTCCTTCTTAGGAAGTGATTTAACGGCTACAAGCATCCTCTGGGACACATTCTGAAGAAGGTGTACTTCAGAAAAACAAAGAACTAAACAAAGAAGAATGTGTATTATTTAAGGAATGCTATGTCTCTCCTAGGAACAGGGGAGTGAGGAGGCTTAGGATGACTGGAATGTAATCAGTTATACTGGAACAGCAAAGCAGAGGGCTCTGAAAGAGAGCCCTCCATGTGGAAAAAAGAAATTATACATTGTTTGATTTAAGAAAGATAAATTTGATAAAATATGTTGACGTATTTCTGAATAACTGGCGATAAACAAACATTCATAAATAAAATTCATTTATTAAAATTATATATATCAGTTATAATATGCAATTTGAAATGGTAGTGAATGGTATTTATGTATTGCACTAAATTTTTATCAAACTTTTGACTTGACTTTTAAAAAAATTGTGATTAAACTATTTTTAGAGGATGAAGAAAGAGAAATGAATATGTAAGAGAGTCAGAACCTCTTCTGCTATAACAGAAGTAAAGATGTCTAACATGGATATAAATCAATAAATGGTAATGAAGGCAATTTATGTAGACATACAGAAAGAAATCAATACGGAAACTGAACAGGACCCTGCAGGGCCTTCCTGGGCACAATGACCCTGGTATCCCCAGTTTGCTACAGATAAAGGGCTTTAGTATCCTAGGCCTTCTCTGAGTTCCAAAGAGCAGACTCATACAGTTACTAATTAGGGAAGTGTGAGAATGCAGAAAAAAAAAGGAAAAGCAATCATTCAAGAAAAGTAATGTTAGCTTAAAAAATAGTTTAGAGATAACACAAAGTCATAGGATTTCTAGTTTCTCTGCAAGGAGTATGCATAAGAAACTGATACACATCTGTGAGTCATTCTACAGAAACTAAGACCCTCTCACCCCAGGTGGAGGATGATGACTACATGCTGACCATAAGCACACAGACCCCAGACTGGTTAGAACCAGAAGGTTGATGGTCAAGAATCCTTAAACATCACCCTGCCATTGCACCACCAACCAATCAGAAGAACATCCAGAGCTGTAACCTTCACCCCAAATATTGCTCTTAAAAACTCTTTCCTAAAAGTCATTGGAGAATTGGGGTCTATTGAGCATGAGCTGCCCATACTTAATTCTTGGTGCCTTGCAAAAAATGCCATGTTTCCTTTACCAGAACCCAGTGTCAGCAGATTAGTTCTGTTGCATGTAGGTGAATGAACCCAAGTTCAGTTCAGTAAGAATACTAATGAGAACAGACCAGTAAAATAGATACAACTTCAAAAGCTGAGGGAGAGATGAAACAAGGTATATATATATTTTTTTTCATTTTAATCTTATCAGTACTATTTAAATTCCTAAATCATATCCATATACACATGTAGAAATTTTTATCATAAAAATGAATTCAGAAAAAATTAAAACTGTTTCATATTTGAGAAGCCAAAAAATATATATATATAGCTATAAAAGTTGGTCATTAAACTAGGGTCTCCTTTGGCCAATTCACAGCATGTGAACCATGAATTACATGCACAGAAGCAATGGTTTCATAAGCGTTTGAACATTTGGGGGTTTTAAATACATCTTTCACAATTGAAACCTCTGTGCAATGGGAAATGAGTTGTAAAGGTGATTGGAATGAAAACCTTGAATTTTCTAATCATTGCTGTTCCTCCAAGGTACATGCCGCAATAGTTTCTCCCTTTTGGATGATTTATTTTGATTTTTGGAAAATCAGAAGAAAAGTAATTGCTCAAAATAATAATAATGATATCAGTCCAAATAAAGCAACAGGAAGGAGTCCAGAAAAACATTTGTCCATGCTTCTGTTTGGAGAGAAGATGGTTAAGGGAATAACATTTGCTGAGGGCTTCCTATATATCCTATATTCATATATTCATGTCATTCATTCTCTCCTCACAATAACTTTGTGAGACAAATTATGACCCTCTTTTTAGAGATATAGTAAGCATCAGAGAGGTTAATAACATTCTTCAGTTCACACGACAGTAAGTGGTGAGGTTGGTATGAGTCTCATAGGAGCCTCAAAACAGTCTCCATCTTCTCAGGACTGCTTTTTTGTCCTATCATCCTTTAATTCCATACTCTCCAACTGGGGTCCAGGGGCCACAGCTGTGTGCCTTGGATTACTGATGTGTTAAAATCCTCAAGGGAGGTGAATCCCATTCTGTTTGCTCGTGTTCCTTTCACATAAGTGTTCTCATTATCTATGTGCACTATGCCATGGAAAAGGTTAGTAACACTGGTTTCAAAAGGTTAAAAGTAAACCAGCCCTCTTCCCCTCACATCTTCAAGATATCTCTACTTAAAATTTTCAGAGTCACTCTGAAAAAGCATTGCACTGAGCAGATAATTATTTATTGAAATAGAAATTTTTGATTGAAGGAGAGTGACGAATAGCAATCATTTCAAACCCTAATTTTTCAGACAAGACACTGAGTACAGACAAGTAACACAACCTAGAGAAAAAGGGCTCCCTCCTCAGTTGGTCCTCACCCATCTTGGAAAGCAGGGAAGCAGGGATGCTTGTGGCTCTGCTCTGATCTGCTCTATATGGCAGTGTCCAGATGGCATCTGTCCAGATGTTTGCTGGGTCATCTTTTCCCAAGGATGGGTAGCTCTATGCGCAGAGGCACTGAGTCATCTATCTTTGTGTGTATAGCTCAAACAGTGTCTAGTACGTAGCAAGCACTCCATATTTGTTAAATATATGAATAACTAAATAAAATTTGTATTCATAGGATCCTAGCTTGGCTCTATATTCCCAGCTTGCCACCCTCTGACCTCAAATAAATCATTTATACTGATAAATGGGAGTACAAGGTCTTAGGTGCTATAAGGTTACATAACATTAAAATAATAAATGACAAAGTACTAATAGGTTGTACTATTTAGTGAGCACTTACTATGTGCCCGGCTAAGTTAAAAGTGTTTTGAAGCTATTCACTCATTTATTTTAAACTACATTTGAAGCTATACTCTGTCTATGTGGACAGTGATTAGAACTCCTTGTCTAATGAATTTCCCACTGCATTAAAACTCAGTCTGGAGCATCTTTGGTTTTGATTTCTAGTACTTCCTTGGGAGCAGATGAAAAGGAGCAAATGACTTAAAACCAAAGACTAAGAGTCAGAGAGCTTATCCTGCCACTCTGTGAAAATGGTCTGGGAAATAGAGGAAGTAATTGGAAAATCACATTTCTTATAATGGGTGGTTCTATCTGCCTCAAGAAAGAGAGAAAATTAGTATTCTCCTAATAGACAGAATGTCACAGAAAAGTTCAACCTTCTTCATAATACTGTAATTAGTATTTCATATACTATAATTTTAGTCTTGATGAGATAAGCACTTTCTGAAGAAATTTCAATATCTATATTGCTAGTGCTAGCAAAAAAAAAAAAGCAATTTAAAATGACACATTTTAATACATAATAGCTGCCCCAACCTTTTGATGTAGCAGCATGAATATCAAATTCTCTGGGAGAGAATGAGGTTTGAGGTGCCTCCCAGGGGTTGGTGCCTTTATAACGAACATGACACGCGTCTGCTGAATGGAGCCAACCTCAGACCCCTGGGTCTTTTGCTGACCAGGCTGGTGAGAAAGTTCCCTTAAGCTAATCTCTCCATACGTCAAGCAGACTCAACCACAGGACATGCTAAATACCTGATGATATGAGTTATAGGGGAACAGGGGTAAACCAGTAATAATTTTACACTGCCTGCCGTGTGCTAGGCATTATACTCTATATACAATATGTCATTAATCCCCAGTGAACAGATGAGAAAACTGATGCTGAGAAAGGCAGGCTCACGAGTGCACATGCAAGACCAGTAGGTATATGAATCCAGATCTAACCAATAAGAAAATCCATGTTCTGAACATTGCAATCACCTGCCTCACTGAAACAGATCATTTTATAATCCCGTGGGTTGCCCTCTCACTTCTCTAAAGTGGATCCCAGAGGTCAAAGCAGCTTTAGGTGATTAGATTTCCTAGCTACATACACCAAAGGCAAGTTAGTGAATGGAAATAAAAAAGTGGACATCGAAAATTTCCAATATAGCTACAGAGCCCTGATAGGGATGCACACTCCAGGAAGATACCCTAGCTGGTAGGACAGCTAGGGCTGGAATAAAGAAATGCTATCTTTTAGCTTGTTATCTTTTCTGTGACTGCTGGGTTCAGACTGCCTGCCGGTACCCTGACGGAGTGGTTTGTGATTACAAATGTTCACAAACATCCTCAGTGCATACTGCCTCTGAAAGGGGAAATACAATGATAGTGTTTTGGTATTGTGCTATCTTCCCAGGAGTTTCAACAGATAACTCTGATCATTTTCCAAACAGCTGTAAGAGATGTGCAGATTGAGGCGTCTCCTGGGAGTTGCAGGTTGGGGGTAAATAAATTGGGCTCTCTACCCTTGGATGGTGCTCTTGGCCTGTGCTAATGATTACTATCACTGCAGGGAAAGCACAAATGTCACAACTATTATTACTGAGAATATGAGAAGGAACAAGAGAGATGAGAAGAGGGGAAGGGAGAAGTGGAAGGAGGGTGGGGGAGGGAGAAAGACAGGATAATTTTATGTTAACTACCACGTCTCATTCATTTGTGTGTATTAGCATGGAGCACAGTGGCTGGCAAATAATTGATCCTCCGTAAAGAATTATTAAATGCATGGAAGAATTGATGGATATGCAGTTGGCGAAAATTTCTAAAAATGAAGAACTATCTGCATGTCTTAGTCTGCTGTGGCTGCCATGACAAAATATCATAGACTGGATGGTTTAAATGACCTAAATTAATTTTGTCACGGTCCTGAAGTTGGAAGTCCAAGATTAAGGTGTTGGCAAAGTTGAGTTCTCCTAAGGTCACTCGCCTTGGCTTGCAGATGGCAGCCTTCTCACTGTGTCATCACATGGTCTCTTTCTCTGGGCCTGCTCATCCCCAGTATCTCTTCCTCTTCTTATGAGGGCACTAGTTCTATGAGATGAGGGCCCCATCATATGACTTTAGTTAATCTTATTTACCTCCTTAAAGGCCCCCTCTCCAAATACAGTCACATCAGGATTTATAGATTCGATTTATGAATATAGAGGGGACACAATTCAGTTCATAACATCATATCATTCGATTCTAGTTTGTATGTTATTTTTATCATGGATTATTTCCTGATTGTTACCATGAGACGTAATGTCTTTATCCTTTGGGCTTCCACAGCATGTTACAAACCTATGTTTAGCACTCATCAGTCTGCTCTTTTTTTTGGGGGGGAGGCATAGCAGAAATGTTCTAACTGGTCTCTTTGCTTTTTACTCTCATTCTGTCTCTTTCATTATGAATAGCTGTCAAAGTGAACTTACTCTTCTGTGCTGTACAGCAGAAATTGGCACCACATTGTAAATCAACAATACTTTAAAAAATGAACTTACTAAAATGCTCATGGAATCATGTTCCTCTTCAGCCTTAAATTTATCAAGGACTTATGAATATAGGTACAATTCTTTGGAGTAAGTCTAAATTTCTGCACAATCTGAGACAATGCCTATGTAATGAACCTCATCTTTTGTTTCTCTTAACCATAAATTACCCTCCACCCATTCTGTACCATAGGAACCTTTGCTACTTCAGATATCCAAGCCTTAAGCATACTATCCTTGCTACCTGCAGATCCCTGGGCTAGTGTTCTACCCATGGGTAACCACATAGTAACCCTTGGTCATATATATGTGTGTGTGAATGTGTGTATGTTTATACACATACATTTATCAATATTAAATATATATATAAATACATACATACATGGGTAAACATGTAGTAACCCATGGTCATGTATGTATATATATATTTAATATTTATAAAATATTAAAATATTATATATATAATGTACACACCTCTGCCCTTTCAAGGGTTAAAGACATCCCTTGACTTTTTCATTTAAATTTCTCTTGTTTTTCTCTTTGTGTTTAAAATTTCATTCTTCTTCAAAATGTGCCCTAGATAGAAATCGTAAGATATATTTAGAATTAATCATACACACTAAAACTTGGAAGGGGCAGCTCCAATTGCTGTTAAGTTATCAGACAAAAGTTATTAGATGACAACTATAAAGTCTAGGAAAAAAGATCCTGAAGGCACATGAGAGCAACAAAGGGGTCGGAAACAAGCATAGGTGTTTTTTTTTATTGGGCTTCCCCCTTTGTTTTCATTTAAGACCAGTCTTTAGTTGGTACCAAACTGGGTAGGTAAAATTCTGATGGAAAACATGTGGTCTTAATGGCTTGAAGAACTAGTGGATCAAAAGAGGAAAACTGAAATAGAAAAGCCAAGAAAGGAAAAAGCCAAAGAAGGGGAATCTTAAATTCTGCACATATAATCTCCACCCAAATTTTTGTCTGCCCTCTGAGCTATGGAGGCATAGGGTAGATCTCAGCTCTCAGATAGGGTAAAGGAAGCAGCAATTTCAGTTAATTTTAATTTGGAGTTTGCGTTCAGTCAAGTCAATGGTCTGTTAAAGAAATAAAGCTCACTTCAAGGGAACATAACAGAATCCAAAGTTTTCTACAATATATGAACTATACTACTTGAAGAATGATACTTGGGGGTAAAGACCAAAACTATACCCAGATGACAACAAACATATCTGCTTCAGAACTAGGCTGAACATAAAGACATAGCAGATAAATGAAGAGTGGTAGAATTTGCTGCCAGCAGATCTATGCTAAGTAAGATGTTAAAGAGAGTTCTTCAAGAATGAAAGGGAATTAAGACATAAAAAAAAAGAAAGGAACCAAAAAAAAAACCCGCTGAAATTGGTAAATATGTTGGTGAACAAAAATGACCATATTTCTTCTAAAATACATATGACTCTATAAAGGAAAAGGTAACACTGGGTTATGGAGTTTAAAACAAACCTGATGCAACTGATAAGAAAACTCTAGCACTCGTGAAGATAGAACATATGGTATGCCCCAAAACAAATCTCAATGAATTTTCAAGTATTGAAGTCATATAGTATATGTGGTCTTATCAAAATCGAATACAATTAGAAATAAATAACAATAATATATCTGGAAGAACACACATATATGGAAATCAAACAATCCACTTTAAAATAATCCAATATTCACATAAAATAATCATCTAGGGACAATTTCCTAATGAAAAGCCAAATCATAATGAAAATGCATTACACACTTTCTAGGCACTCTATCATTTTAGATGGTCATTGCTTCAGGTGCATAATCCTGTTTGAGGGATGGCTTATAGCCTGGAGGTTATGACCATGGATGTAAGAACACTGACCACCTGAGTTTGGATCTCAGTTCCATCAATTACTATCTATATTACGATTTAAGCAAGCTGTTTAACTGGCACATACCCCTGTTTTTTTGTTTTTTTTTTTGTTTTCCAAAATAAAGTGGAGTTTCATCCAAAATTGTTACTGTGAGAATTAAATGAGGTAATATGGGTAAAATTCTTAGAATAGTGCCTGGGATGCAGCACATATTTCAAAAATTTAGCTAATACTATTTGTCCTCATTACAATTTTAGAATATCTCCAAAATAGGAATTGTGCTTGGTGTCTCAAGCACCTGGAATTGTAGCTGGCAAATAATAGACACTCATTAAATATTTATTTTCTAATGATCAAAATGTCTTCTTTTTTCACTGTATCCTTACCAGGGCTTGATAATTGTGCGGATGAGTTTACATGCCTTATTTCACTGCATCCTCACAACATAAAAGGTGATTACCATACAGTTTCATCTCACAAATGGCAAAGCTGGGTGGAAGGGTTCAGCAGCTTCTCCAAGGTCACACAAAACACAAATGATAGCTCAAGCATCACACTCAGGCCTTTGGACTTGGCATCCCATGTTCTTTCTTTTTTCCAGGCAACCTAATAAATGGGTCTAAGACTCTAGCTGACTCATATCCTTACAATATTGACAATGCATTTTTAAACCCCAGCAAAACATATGATGATAAGGTTAAGTCACCTATTTCTGGTAGTATGCCTTGGTTTAAATATCTCTTGAGTTCACACCACATAGAAACCAAGAGGAACCTAGGAAATCTAAGCCTCAGCGTCTCTTTCTGCCTGGCTGCATTCTCAGTTAGGGGTCAACCTGTGGTGTGACTTCCTCCCAAAGAGCCAGATGGGAAGCAAGGCATCATCCCCATCCTTGATGAAGCCGGTATAGGGACTCCTTTCTCAGTCAAACCCACAGAGAGGAAAGGTGAGATGAACTTTGTTTTCCCTCCTACCACACTCTGAGTCAGAAAGGAACAGCCTTTTCTTCTGCCTCCTTTATCTCGCACAGTCCTCTGGTCACAGTAGGAAAGAGTGTTCACTAGGATGGACTCTACTTGTATCCTCCACACTGAGCTTCTGCTGCATTAAAGGAAACCAAGGACTTTGGAAAAGCTCTTCTCTCACAAAGCTTAGCAAAATCCTGTTCTGCACATCTAAGGCTGAAGCTGTGCTTATTGTCCATTTTCTTCCTTATTCCTTTCAACATTTTTCTACTTCCTTTCAACATGTTTCCACTATGAGTCTTACATTTTGACCAGGAAAATAGATATCTCTCTTTCCCTAGGACAAATGTTCATGTATTCAGAAAGGAAAGGGAGCACAATAATAATTTTTTTAAAAAATCCCTCTTATGTTTCTCCTTCTCAGAGAAGCTTACTATACACACATATTTGTTTCACAAAAATTCAAAATTATACATTTAAAAAATAAGTAGCATTTTATACACCTGGAGTAATGAGCATTACCAAATTAATTTCTAGTTTTCATTCATTAATGCCTAGAAATATTTCAGGATTGCCTATAATTATTACAAAGCAATTATAAATTTAACTTTTATTTTTTGTAGGTTCTCTCTCCAATGGGACAAACGTGTGTGTGTGTGTGTGTGTGTGTGTGTACATAGAGTCCAGTCCTCTGTACAAATATTCAATGAGTTTTTGATTTTACAAATCAGACTATTTAAATCATTTTACTTTCCTAAATTACAATGTGGAATTACATATGAACTATTAATTAGAAATTCTTGTTATCAGATAAATTTTTAAAAAGATAATAAAATCAATAATTTATACTTGGCCTTTAGTATGTGCTAGGTATAGTGATATATACTCATATACTTAGTTCTGTCAGCTGACAGGGCCCAGAGGTAAAAATACTCTAGTAGCAATGGCAAAGCTAGAACCTAGATATTGGTTTTTAGTAGCATAATGCTATAATGGGGCTCCTTTAAAACCTGGCTGATTCTTGGACTTGGGAGGGATAGAAGATACACCTACAGCATCTTGCATTGCCAGAAGGTAAAGAAGTACTCAAAGAAATAAGCAAACCACATGCACACGCACACACACACACCACACACACACATGCAAACCACACGCACTACAGAAAACCAAATAAACCCCAATGCTGAGTATATGTCAAAGGGATAAAGGAGGAATTGAAAGAGTTCCCAAAGGCTGGAGCTGAAACCCTTTGAGCAAGGAAATAAATAATGTAGTATTTATAAAATTAAGATCCATGAGATCCATGAGTTCATACTAACGTAGATAAATAAATGGGAGAAAATAGGCAAATCTTCCTGCAGAAGAATCCCAAGTAATTTTGTAGATATTCCTCCCTTAAAAAGGTGGAGAGAATAAATCCTCACTCCTTAAGTGTGAACTACATATAATGACTTTCTTTCAGAGAGTAAAGTTTGGAAAGGGGAAGACGAATAGTAACATCACAGAGGAGAAACCTGGCAACACTAGCTCAAGCCAGGGAATCCAGACTAATATCAACAATAAGTCACGCTGATAATATGTCCCCTTGATAACACATGATATGATGTGAAGGGTACCTTACTCTGTGGTCTTCTTCTCTCCCCAGCCAAACATTAACCCAGCCTAATCACGAAAAAAAAAAAAATCACACAAATCCCACTGGAGGGGTTTTCTACAAAATCCCTGACCAGTCATCCTCAAAACTGTCAAGGTTATCTAAAACAAGGAGACTGAGAAATTGTCACAACCAAGAAAGGCCTATGGAGAAGCGCCTTTTCAATGTAAGGTGGTATCCTAGATGAGATCCTGCGATAGTAGAACAGTTGGGAGACACTGAGGGAATCTTGATTAAAAAATACATGTTGGTTAAAACTAATGTATCAAAGTGGTTCATGCGTTGTGACAAAGAGAGCACGATGGTGTAAGATGTTAACAGTGGAGGAAACTGGGCCTAGAGGAAGCCCAAGAAACCTCTGTGCCATCTTCACCATAATTCTACAAATATCAAACTGTTCTAAAACTTAAGTTTGTTTAAAATGTGTTCCTTCTCTATGACTAAATATGCCATTCATATCTGCACACTTAGACAAATATTCAGTCCTAGAACATAGAATTCCCTTCCCCTCATTATTAATTTATAGAGAAGATGTGTTTAAGGAAAAGAACATCTCTGCCTGGAGATGAGGTCCATTTCCTCATTGACCTCTTCTCTAGGGAATGGTGGCTCCACAAATCACTGAGATGTGGACATGAAACATGCAAAAGCATGTGAGATCAGTTACATTTGTCATAAGTCGCAGGACTGCCAAGAGAGAAAGGGCTGTGCTATGCAAGCCAGCATGGCCTCATGTACCCATTGTGCCCCTTGCTTGTTGAGCCTTGTCCCCATTCAATCCTATCCCATCATCATATGTGCATATGCTGGCTTGCCCAGCATCTCACTTGGCCTATCACCGGAGCTCAGGGTCCTGGGCATGGCTGTTGAAGCTTCTTTCTTGACCATGGTTCAGGACGTTGTATATAGTTAGTTCATTGTCATCCTGCAGAGGCCCCTTTCTGAACTCAGCATCTTAATTTATGGTCACTTATTGCTGTTTCTATAATTGGTTGACCCTTTATCACCTTCTGATTAGTCCATAAAGTGTTTTCCTCTAGAATCAGAGTCTCTTGTTTTTCCCACAAAGTCCCCCTTTTTTCCTCTTACAAGAAACCCTATCAAAAGCCTTTAACAGTGTATAGGCACCGTGGATTGTAGGTGATAAAGAGCAAAGTTAGAGAGTCAAGTACAACCCAATTAGGTAGATGCAGAGGCTAAAAAAGTGGGATTTTGTTTGTGATTAAATTAAGGGTCATATTCTAAGATCATCTACCAGCTTTGAAGACGTTCCATTTTTCCTAAATGCAGAAAACAAGCTGCCATGTCAGACTACAATACATATTATTTTTGCCTTCTTTTATTTTATTTTATTTTTGTTGTGGAGGAGTGATACACTCTTGTACAATATAATGTTGTTTTTAAAAATACTACTTTTGTGTATTGCTACTCAAAGGAATGCTTTCACCTCTTGACAGAATAAAGAATTCATTTATTAATAAGTGAGTTGGCTCCTCCGTGTAAAAATATAAAACACTGTATCTTTTTTTTTTTACTAATACAATTTGAGAAGTGGTAAACTTTTTCTTTCTATTTCTTGTTCTTCATGCTGCTATCCACTGATATTTACCTTTTATTTAGTGTATGTAAGTATGATAAATTATACTGTAGGATGTCAAACAAGAGAATAAAGGTTTAAAAAAGAAATTGTATTTGTCAGTAGCCCAGAGACGGGCTCGTAAATATTTCTACCTATTCTTCTAACTCTTGCTCCGCGTCAAAGAATAGATCCTGGTCCAACTAGCAGATGCATTCCCTACTCTTCAGATTACGTGATAGATCTTTCTAGGATATCTGTCAACATGTAATGTAACAATGCCACCTGCTTTTACTTATACACATGGAAATGTATTGCTTTTTTACCGAAATGCTGCTTTTTATAATGGGTTTAGTCCCATTCACCACTCAGAGATGAATTCCAGGGCTTGCTTGCCTGTGTCCTGGCCTCCCTAAGCACCTCCTCTCTGGTGGCTTCTGCACAGCCGTCAGGGACCCGCTTCCAGAGTGCAGCCAGAAATGGAAATCAAGGCTGGCTGTCTACCAGGTCATGACAGGTAGACCCACATCCTGACTCCAGAGACCGCACTAGGCTTCGTTTTTCCCTCTGTGGATCAATTTTACATTTCTACAGATCTAGGATCTGGCACAGAAAACATTCCCTGGCCACCCACCCATGTCTAATTGTCAAACATCTTCCAATAAGTTCCCTCAAACTTCAGCACAGGAGAGATGGAGGTGACTGGGGATAAAGTCAGGATTGTCTGGACTTTAGAGAGCTGGTAGCCTGGGGTTGGCTCTGGCCAGTGCAACCCCAGCTGGTGTCAGAGGCAAGGATAGGAAATAAGGGTCATAAGACTGCTCACTGGCATCAGGAGTCCCCAGGCATTAGGTTGCCACCTTCTTTGTAAAAACTCTCTTGAGTTGCCCTACTGTCTCCCTTTTCAGGCTAAGAACCAAAAGAGAGACAGAAAAAGGCAGAGAGGGAGAGGCCAGGGGAGAAAAAGAGAAGAGAGCGGGGATGGGGTGACAGGGAGGAAGAGGGGAGAAGGAGGAGGGTAACGGACTGGGATGTTTGTGCGGATTACTTCATGGGGAAGACACAAAGCTGAATCGTCTAAATTTCTGACTCAACTCGACATGATCATGAATTATCTGTCATTGACGACCAACAGGCGAGAAAACGCTGTTAATGTATAGGGAGCTGGAGAGAGGGGTTGCTGATATCGAAGGTCTATTATGGAACAGACACCAAGCTGGCCACTTGATATAAATTAGTCCTTAATCCCCAGCACCGCCCTATAAAGTAGCTATTATCCCAATTCACTGATGAAGAAAATACTCGTCAGGGAACCAAAGTAATTTTCCCGGAGTCTCATAAATAAAAAGTGTCACAGTCAGGATTCAAACTCCTCTTTGTCTAATGAAAAGTGCTAAAATATTTCTAAGTTATATAGTATTCATTTAGTGTTACATTTAAAAATAAATAATTTAAAAATATCCTTGAAGTTATCCTCTTAATAATAATATTTGGAAGATCTCTAAAGCATCTCAGCATTCAGAATATTAGAGTCTGATGTCCAGAAGGTCTGACCCAAGGTATGACTCTCTTGCAGAGCTGGTCATTCAGAAGGTACAGCCACAACTGGATGACCAGTAGGGAAAAAGGACACTTGGAAAACTTTTGAAGAGTTGAGGTCACTGTCGCCCTCCTTCTCAGCTACTCTGAGGGCTAACTCCATTCAGACCAAACTCAATGCCATATCCTCTTCTCCCCCATCGTTTCTCCCTTCCTTCTTTTCTTCTCTCTCTTCTACTGTTTTTAACTGCATTAAACAGGAGAGGCAGAACAGGTTAACTAGATTTTTTTAATGCTGAGGAACTACGTAAACAATCACCTATGCTTGATATTATACACTCTACTTTAATAATTTAACTAATCGAGAAATATTATGATTGTGTTAAAGTTTGCAGACGTCCCCCCCATTCAATGTACCTCTGTCTTTCCCTTTCTCTTACCTTCCCCTCCTTACTGGCTATTCAGAGAGAAGAGGGAGGACAGTGGCCTGGGCAGCCCATCTGAGGTCTTTTGGTGATGTGGATGACAGGTGTCATACTCAGGGACTCTCACAGATCCTTCTTATTCTTTATAAGACACATTACCTGCGCTGTCATATCTTCAGCCTGCAAACACCTATTCAAGGAAATTTTTGATTTCCTCTCCATTTAAAAAATCACTATGGCTTTAATTAAATAAAAAAAAAACTCAGTAAACAACATACTTACATTTTATTGAGTATATGCTCAAAATGAATGTGCCTTTGCCAGAGCGGAAGCCCAGTTCTAGCCACTTAAGTAAACAGTGTTCCTTTGGCAACAAGAGCTATTCTATAAACAAGAGGCTCCTTGGCTAAATAAAATCGGGATCTTAGTTAAACTCATGTAAATGTTTCTTTTTAAAGTGGTTTTATTGACGTGTTTAATTAATATACAAAGAACTGAATCTACTTAATGCGTGTGTTTGATGAGTTTTAACATATCCAAACGCCCATCATACCATCACTGCAAAGTAATAGACATAGTCAACACCTAACATGGGTCACAGGTAAAAGTTCTTTGACTGCAAAATTCTTTAGTTTCTAGTTTTGATTGTGCGAACATACATATTGATAATTTAAACTTACTTGAGCCTCTATCCTTCGTATTTTTTATTGTACTTAGTAGGAATGGAAGATATGACTAGACTAATGCCCTCTAGAGGACATTGTGAGAAACGCTGCCTGGAGACCCCTAACCACCCTCCCCTGTTCTGTGACGATTTGTCCCCACCCACCCGCAAGTTGGCAGGCAACACCTTCAGGAAAGAAAGGACCTTATCCACCTATTTGGCGAGATATTATAAAACATAGTGGCTGAGTGACTTGCCTTGTTATGGATGTTTAGCATTTTGGGAATAATAATAATAATTAATAACGATAACATTATTACTGTGTTCATCTTCACAACGACCTGATGACGAAGACAAGGAGGGTATCTCTACTGCTTCTGCCACCAGTGACAATGATGACTTATTGAGCCTTGATTATATGCTAGGTATTTAAACAACACTGCTTTTGAAAATAATCTTCAATAACCTCTAGAATCTACTTTACTAATGAAGAAACAGAGGCTCAGAAAAGTGCCGTGATTTCTGCCCAAATCCTTACTCCAGCAGAAGAGTTGAAGATTCTGAGGTGCAAGAAATCCCAGGACTTTTTCAATGTCAAGGCATTGTACATAGAAGATTTCTTCCCTTTGACTCTGTCTCCAATCCTATTGCCACAATAGGATTGTAAATTTCCTTCTGGCCCAATAAGGAGTGTAATGAAAGTACAAGTGATCCATTTAACAAATCAAACGTGAACATAATTAAGAGCTCTACTGAGTAAAAGTCTCATGGTTGGAAAATAATAACTCCACTAGGACTGCAGTCAAAGAATGTGGTCGTCTAGGAGTTGGAAGATCCAGGTTCCGCTCCTAATTCTGATGCATAATATGTGATAGAATCTTGGTTTTCTCACCTGTACAGTGGGGAGAATAACTCACTGGGATGCTGGGGAAACTAGAAAAGAACAAGTTCCTTCCTGGGCATTATTAATTGAGTGGAATTTTGAGAGTTTGGGCTGCGAGAGTTGTGTGGGCACATTGATTTGGAGTGACCCAAATGTTAATACAGAGAGGAGTTACACAAAAATGATTTGCTTAGACCATCTGAGAGGTGGCCTTGCCTAAATTATATTACAGGCCTGTATTAGTCTACCCTTAGCCAAGTTATCAAATATTCTGAGAAGTCTTCATCTCTTCCTTTATAAATGGGGTTAATATTACCCAACAATATTTTAAAATTACATATATATACACACACACATATATAGACACACACACACATATATAGGAATAGAATATACACTGTCCTTCCTACTGTCTATCACATTATATATTTCTCTTCCCCCACCCCCCAAAAAAATACTGTAAAATACACTTAGAATACAACTATACTTTTTAAGACAGTAAAACTAAGGCATACAATTCTAAGTATCTGGACCAGTGGAGCTGGGGACAGTGGAAGCTGGCTTGTGAACTTATGTCTGTCAGAGCTCATGTTTGGTCAGGTCAGCTTACATGGCTGGACACTTAGCTGGTGAGGAGCAAATTCAAATCCCTCTCCCTTCTCCTTCACTTTAGTCCTTTAACTGGCTGTGACTCTGTATTTAGGAATATTCACCCGTGTGTCCATACACAGTCAGCTTCTGTGTTCATATGCCTTTTGAGAACAAATGGGGAGAGCCCTCAAAACTGAATTATGGCCAGGGTGTCTTATCAGACACATGGGTGTTAAGGAAGCCAGACCGGCCTGCTGAGACATTCACAGCCATCCTATCATTCAGCTTTACATACCCACAGGGGCCTGGGAATTATAGAGAAGAGGCAAATTAAAACTCCCATGAAAAATCACACCATCTTCCATCGTAATGATTTCATTACTGATGATAATGGCAGTTGTGTGCCTGTGAGCTCATCAAACCTTCCAGCACCTTGTACAGTGTGCCTTCTTCTAGAGATGGGATGAACTCCAAAGTACACAAAATGCATCCTATTCCCTTCCTCTTTCCTTATTCTCCGATATGGACATGGTAGAGTATTGACCTATTCCTGGGAGTCAAAAGAATATACTTTATCCCTCTTGCCTTAGTCAACTCTCCTTTTACCTATTTATGTCTGCTTGACGCTTGAAATTAATAAGGGCTCAAAATGACAGCGACCCCTAGTGACAGATGTCAGGTTACTGGCACAGGTCTTGGTGCCAGGATTTCAGGCAGTGAGGGCTTTAAAATGCTGTTGTGGTTCTTGGCATATAAGTCTTTTACCTCCTCGTCAGGTGTATTCCCAGGTATTTGATTTTTGGGGGATGCAGTTTTAAAAGGTATTGTATTTTTGTATTCCTTTTCTAATATTTCATTGTTAGTATACAGAAATGCGACTGATTTTTGAACATTAATCTTATATCCTGCTACTTTGCTGAATTTGTTGATCAGTTCAAGTAGTTTTTGGGTTGAGTCCTTACACATAGTATCATGTCATCTGCATACAGTGACAGTTTTTACTCCTTATCTTCCTATTTGGATGCCTTTTATTTCTTTTGTTTGATTGCTGTGGCTAGGATTTCCAGTACTATGTTGAATAACAGTGGTGAGAGTGGGCATCCTTGTCTTGTTCCAGATTTTAGTGGGAAGGCTTTCAGCTTTTCTCCATTGAGTATTATATTTGCTGTGGGTTTGTCGTAAATGGCTTTATTATGTTAAGGTATGTTCCCTCTATACCCACTTTGCTAAGAGTTTTGATTATGAATGGATGTTGGACTTTGTCAAATGCTTTCTCTGCATCTATTGAGAGGATCATGTGGTTTTTGACTTTTCTTTTGTTAATGTGGTGTATGACGTTGATTGATGTGTGTATGTTGAACCACCCTTGTGAACCTGGGATGAATCCCGCCTGGTCGTGGTGTACGATCTTTTTTATATGTTGCTGGATTGGTTGGCTAAAATTTTGTTGAGAATTTTTGCATCTATATTCGTCAAAGATATTGGCCTATAGTTTTCTTTTTCGGTAGTATCTTTGGTTTTGGAATTAGGGTGATGGTGGCATCATAGAATGTCTTTGGGAGTGTTCCTTCTTCTTCAAACTCTTGAAAAAGTTTAAGGAGGATGGGTATAAGTACCTCTTTGTATGTTTGGTGGAATTCACCTGCGAAGTCATCTGGTCCTGTACTTTTATTTGTAGGGAGTGTTTTTATGACATGTCCAATTTCATTTCTAATGATCAGTCTGTTCAGTTGATCTGCTTCTTCTTGATTCAGTTTTGGCAGGCTGTAAATCTCTAGAAAGTTGTCCATTTCTTCTAGGTTGTCAAATTTGTTAGCATACAATTGTTCATAGTATTACCTCATGGCTTTTTGTATTTCTGTAGTATCAGTTTTGACTTCTCCCTTTGCATTTCTTATTTTGTTTATTTGGGTTTTTTCTCTCCTCTTCTCGGTACGTCTAGCCAGAGGTTTGTCAATTTTGTTTACCTTTTCAAAGTGCCAAGAACTATAAAACATTTATCAAGTAAATTAAAGAACATGTAAAGAAATGAAAAGATATTCCATGCCTCTGGGTTGGAAAAATTAATACTGTAAATATGGCCATACTAACAAAAGCAATCTAGAGATTCAATGTAGTCCCTATCAAATTACCCACTACATTTTTCACAGAAGTAGAACAAACAATCCAAAAAATTGTATGGAACCACGAAAGACCCAGAATTGCCAAAGCAATCCTGAGAAACAAAAACCAAGCAGGAGGCATAACTCTCCCAGACTTCAGACAATATTACAAAACCACAATAGACAGTGTGGTACTAGTACTAACACAGACATACAGACCAATGGAACAGAATGGAGAACCCAGAAATAAACCCAGACACCTATGGTCAATTAATCTTTGACAAAGGAGGCAAGAACATAAAATGGGAAAAAGACAGTCTCTTCAGCAAGTATTGCTGGGAAACTGGACACTGCATGCAAATCAATGAAACTAGAACACACCCTCACACCATGCATGGAAATAAACTCAAAATGGCTTAAAGTCTTAAATATAAGATAAGACACCATCAAACTCCTGGAAGAGAATAGAGGCAAAACATTCTAAGACATCAACCTTACAAATGTTTTCTCAGGTGAGTCCCCAAAGCAGCAGAAATAAAAGCAAAAATAAACCAATGGAACCTAATCCAACTGACAAGCTTTTGCACAGCAAAGGAAACCAAAAAGAAAACAAAAAGACAATTTACAGAATGGGACAAAATAGTTTCAAATGATGCGACCGACAAGGGCTTAATCTCTAAAATATACAAGCAACTTATACAACTCAACAGCAAAAAAGCCAACAATCCAATTGAAAAATGGGTAAAATACCTGAATAGACATTTCTCCAAGCCAGATGTACACATGGACAACAAGCACATGAAAAAATGCTCAACATTCCTGATTATTAGAGAAATGCAAATCAAAACTACCATGAGATACCACTTCAAATGAGTCAGAATGGCCATCATTAATAAGTCCACAAATAACAAATGCTGGAGAGAGTGTGGAGAAAAGGGAACCCTCCAGCACTGTTGGTAGGAATGGAAACTGGTACAACCACTGTGGAGATCGGTATGGAGGTACCTTAGAAAACTACACATAGAACTACTGTATGACCCAGTAATCCCACTCTTGGGCATATATCCAGACAAAACTCTCCTTAAAAAAGACACATGCACCCACATGTTCATTGCAGCACTATTCACAAGAGGCAAGACATGGAATCAACCCAAATGTCCATCAACAGATGACTGGATTAGGAAGATGATGTATGTGTGTATATATATACACACAATGGAATACTACTCAGCCATAAAAAAGAATGAAATAATGCCATTTGCAGCAACATGAATGGAACTAGAAACTCTCATAGTGAGTGAAGTAAGTCAGAAAGAGAAAGAGAAATACCTTATGATATTACTTATACCTGGAATCTAATATATGGCACAAATCAACTTTTCCCAAGAAAAGAAAATTATGGACTTGGAGAACAGATTTGTGGTTGCCAGGGTGGAAAAGGAGGGGGTGGGATGGATTGGGAGCTATGGATTAAAAGATGCAAACTATTGCTTTTTGAATGGATTAGCAATGAGATCCTGTTGTGTAGCCCTGAGAACTATGTCTAGTCATTTATGGTGGAGCATGATAATGGGAGAAAAAAGAATGTATATATGTATGTGTAACTGGGTCACCATGCTGCACAGCAGGAAAAAAAATTGTATGGGAAATAATAAAAAAGAAAAAGAAAAAAAAAGACTGATAGCTAAATACTCTTAGTAGTAGAAAAGAAGTGAAAAAAATAATAAAATAAATAAATAAAATGCTGGTGTGGATTTTCCCAGCATGCTCATCCCCCTGGTCCCACAAAGCTCTCTGAGAAGTCTTCCGGAGGATGGGGAATAGAGGTAAATTGGCACACTGAATGGATTAGGCTTCTATATTCAATTCTTTTGCCTGAGTGGGGTTTATTTGGAGGGGAAGCGCAAAGGCTATCCTCACTTTTAACACATCACTGTTTCTTTATGCCAAGCAACATCGGTATATCACTCTTATCCATCATCCACAACAGTGGGGCACTGATGCTCAGATCAGAGGTGGTGGACTCATACTTGTTTCAGGCCTTGTCACCCAAAGTTTATATCAAGAAATACGGCTGGGTTCAGGTTAAGCTGGATCTGAGTTATAGAGTGTTTTGGACAGTGTACAGACCTTGGATTCTATTACCTAGTAGCAGTATGGTAATAGGCAAATCTCTCAAGTCTTCTTTACGTAAGTTTATGTATTTATTTATCAAATGGATATAAATCAATTACCTTTGCAGTAATGCTCAGCTTTAAATAAGGAAATGCATGTAGAGAGCTTACACTGTTACCATACGGTTGTCTACTGCACTATAGTTCCCTTTCTTTGGATAGAAACATTGGTGAATACTCCTTCTGCTTTATTTTCATTGTTCTTCCAATTTAGAAGTAGCTATGATCCTACAAGTGATACCGACCTGTGGAAAATAGAGTCCACGGCTTCCTGCCGATGCATTCATTCAGCAAAGAGGCTGCCATGCTTGTGCAAGACTGCAACATACCTGGAGGCTATGTTTACAGGAAACTCAGAATTTTGTTTGATGGAAACAAGCTGTAATGCAATCCTTCAGAGAAAAGCAATATTAATACAGGGAGATCCTGATATAACATGATGTGAAATTGATAACATAATAAAGCTATATGAAATTTCTGCCTTGGTGTGAGTTCTGTCTGCGAGTCAACCTGCTAAAGAAAAGGATGCAGGTTAAATGAATGAATAAGTTTTCCTCTCCATCTCAGAGTGATTCAGTGCAGATTAAGGTGATGCCCCCTGTGACTAAAGCTGCTTTATCAAATTCTGGCTATATCCTTCATCAGCCAAGTGGCTGAACAAGACACCTAGGAACTTTGGATGTGGCATAGCACATCCATGAGTCCATGAGAATCTGTGAGGTCTAGTGGCTAAGAGTATAGGTTCTGGAACTGCATTGTCAAGGTTGAAATCCTTGCTCTGCCACTCAGAAGCCATGTAACTGGGCAAGTCATTGAATTTTCCTCAGCCTGATTTTCCTATTTTAAAATTTATAAAATTTAGTAGCACCCAGTCTTTGAGGTTGCATGTAATTAATACTGCAAAGAATATTGAGCAGAGCTTGGCCTATTGGATGTGTTCGATAAATATTGGCAATTATGTCTCAAATATGTTAAATGCCCGCAAGTCTTATATGCAATACTACAATTTAGCTTGCCAAATTTGGCTTACTTGTTTTTGCATCAATCCAAATATGAATATCTGATCAATGTACTGAAATATGTGAAGAAATGCTGTTTCTATTATAGCACTTAATTGTGGTTAGTTTTTCTGCAGATGATTCTTTATTACAAGATTGAATTCCTTGAGAACAGAGACTGTATGGCTTTCGCCAGTATTCAGAGTGCCTAGCATCATGTTTGGCAGAGCAGGTAGTCAATAAAACTTGGTTGAAATGTTGAGTAAGAAATCGAACAGATAATTTAATGAAAGAAGCAAAGACTGTCTGGAGAACCCAGACCATTTGCACTGTACTCAAACCTCCCCTTGCTTATGTCTCCATGTTATGTGTCTCTCAGAGTAAATTCATTCTGTGTTGGGGGCTAGTGACAAAAGGGGTTGTTATGAGAAAGGGCCTCCTCTTAAGCCCAGACTCCCCCCCCCCAATAGCATCTCCTTGTGTTTATGTAAGCAAAAAAAAAAAAGCATGCATTATATTTTTATGAGCCTTGCGATTTATTCTGTTTTGTTGTCAGACCTTTGGGAATGCATTCTATAAACTTTATTGAGACAAGATATCTAGAGACGTTTGCATATGTCTGAGCTCAGCACAATATTACTTTTTAATGCACTTTTGACTTTGCAGGCAGAGGATACAGTAAAAAATGTAAAACAGCTGTAGTTGGGGCTTTTTTATTACCTGCATTTTGCCTTCCTGGTTGGAAAACAAACAAGTGCCTCATTCAAATGAGGTAAACTAATACACATCAGTTTGGCACAGTTACAAATGGGATATGTCTGTTGTTGAGTCAGAAATGGAGCTTTACTCCATGACAGCAGATCCAGGACACAGATTGGATAATGTTTCCCTAAGCTGACATCAGTGCCAACACCCTGTCCCCTATATATGAGGAATAGGACTATGTAGCAAGGCACAAGGAGGATGGTTGCAAATGCAGACTCATAGACTCGGACATGGAAGGAGCTTACTTCTACCTTGAGGAAGAATCTCAGTTCCCAAGGGGGTTTAGGAACATTCCAGGTTACATGTGTTATCTCCTTATCACGCCCTGTGAGAGGGGCAGTCAGGGCTTAAGGTCTGTATGAAGCCCAAATGGTGGGACCAGGGCCCAGAGCATAAAACCAGAAAATAAGGGAGTCAGAAACAGACAAACGCAAAGAAAGTGCACTTAGACAATGACAAGTTTGAACATAGTGGACATGAGAATCAAATGGGGTCAAGCAAAGTCAACAGAAATAAGGAAATAAGGCCTGGAACAGGAAAACGGGGAGGCAAGCTTGCGAGACATAATCCAGAGGCACAATGGCTGCTGGTGCCCAGGCCCGGCCCTATAAACTCGCCTCTGTGTAAAGGCAGCTACACCCCAGCGAAGAGAAGGCAACTCTGAGACTTAGACAAAATTCAGAGGCTGGAATCCATCACTGATGTGTCTCCGGTCTTTGCCTTTCTTCTTAAACTAGACCATCTTGCCATGACAGAATAAGTAATTTATGCATATATTTAGTTTCTTGTTGGAAATTACCACTAGGTATGAGGCTAATTGTAGGTTAAGCAAACATTTCTAAGCAAACTGTCTCTTGGAAACAGCATTTCAGGAAAGGTAGAGCAGAACTTTTTACTTTAAGATTTCTGATCACAGACAAATCCTAGGTCCCAAAGAAACAAATGATGAATATTTTAAGCTCAGGTAGTTTTAAGACAAAATAAGAGTAACAGAGATATCAAAATAAGGGCTTTTTAGGAATTTCCAAGAAAAAAAGAGAAAAAAAATTCTTCTACACTAATTTTTATCTATTCATATATGGAACTTTAAAGGTTACAAAGTACTTTCTTATTTTTCACAGCAGCCTTTCATAAGAACAAGGGAGGTTAACTGACTTTCCTATCATTACGAAGCTGGAAAGTGGCACAAGTAGGATTTGAACACATGTTCCCTGAACTAATTCAGTGGTGTTTTCTTCCCATTGCATAGCTTCTAAGAGTACGTGTGTTTATACTTGATGGGTATGGAAAAATCTTATTGTTCATAAGAATAAAGAGATGTAATTTCCTCACACATTAGATGCAAAAGTATGTACCCATTTCAAAGTCATTATTCCCATAAATGTAGCCGAGACTACATGTGGTTCATGGCCATCAAATGTGAGTTCTAACCACCAAGGGTGAAGCAGGGCTGGGAACAAGGGCAAAAACCACAGTGGTGAAAATAGCTCTTGTTTCAGAAATAGACCATAAAGTTTAGTAGTTGGGCTGTACCAGTTAATAACTGAATGTTTCTCAGGAAGCCTTCCCTAAACATTCATTGCCATCTTCTCCACCACTGCCATGGTTGTGTAAGGAGGTCTCTTTTTACTCATAATGCATCCCAGATTATCCATGTAATATGATTTCTCACAACACCAGAAAGTGACTTTCTTAAGGAAAGGGGCTGGTAAGATTTGTGTTTGTATCACCAAGGCATAGCATGGTACTTGACATATGGTAGTATATCAGAGACTCCTCCACAGAGACAGGACCCATATCCCTGGAGAGAGAGAGAGAGAGTGAGACTGAAAGAGAGAGCTGAGAGAGAGGGATTGAGAGACAGAGAGAGACAGGAAGGAAGGAAGGCAGAAGAAGAGAGAAAGAAAGAATGAAAGAAAGAACAAAAGATGAAAGGAAGGAAGGAAGGAAGCAATGAATATGACGCAAGAAAGAACGAAAGGAAAGAAAGAAAGAAAGAGAAAGACAGAAGCAAGAAGACAGACATAAGACACGAACGACAGACAGAAGAAAGGACCAGAAACGAAAAGGAAGGAAGGAAGGAAGGGATGCTATTGAAGAATTGGCTGATGTGATTTAGGGGGTGCAAAGTCCAACATGTTCAGGGAAAGCTGGAAGTAGGAGACCTAGGAATAGATGATGTATTAGTCTTGAGTCTGAAAACAGTCTGGAAGCAGAATTCCTTTTCTCCCTGGACAACTTAGGAATTTTCTCTTGAAGCCGTCACTTGACTAGGTGAGGCCCACACACGTTATTGGTGATAATCGTCTTACTCAAAGTCTACTGATTTAAATGTTCACAACATCCAGCAATTCCTTTACAACAACATACAGACTGGGATTTGACCAAACACCTGGGCAACATAGCCTAGCCAACTTGACATAAACAATTCATCATCCCAGTAGACTCTCAAAAAATATTGGTTTTGGGGTTCCCATCATGGCTCAGTGGTTAACGAATCCAACTAGGAACCATGAGGTTGTGTGTTTGATACCTGGCCTCGCTCAGTGGGTTAACTATCCGGCGTTGCCGTGAGCTGTGGTGTAGGTTGCAGATGCGGCTCGGATCTGGCACTGCTGTGGCTCTGGCGTAGGCCAGTGGCTACAGCTCTGATTAAACCCCTAGCCTGGGAACCTTCATATGCCACAGGAGCGGCCCTAGAAAAGGCAAAAAGACAAAAAAAATTGGTTTATATGCCAGGTATCTTTTATTTGATCCTTAGTATCTACTCTCCATTTTCCGCCACTCTGCTCTCTCTCCTAGGAGGCTGTATTTATCGCATTAACAGGACTCTGTGCCTTCTGGTTTCCACTGGGTTCAGCCAGTAGGAAACCCAAGAGGAGATCAGTGGGAGGGAAGAGAATGAAGCCGAATGTTTATTTTCTGGGAAAGGTCCCCTGGGACTGCTGTGTGCCTTGGTCAAAGGCCACACTTCTCTTCAAGACGGGCTGCTCTACATGCCTCTCTCTAGTTCCAGGCCATAGCAACCTCCTCCTCCTCTAAACCTTTCAAAAATAAGGTGATATAAGACTACTTTCTGTTACCTCTGGCTTTCTACACTGTCTGTGTGGTCCCCTTATAGTTTATCTACGATTTTGGGGGGGGCCACACACAGCATATGGAGGTTCCCAGGCTAGGGTTCGAATTGGAGCTGTAGCTGCTGGCCTACGCCACCGCCACAGCAGCATGGGATCCGAGCCACATCTGCGACCTACACCATAGCTCACAGCAACACGAGATCCTTAACCCACTGAGCTAGGCCAGGATCAAACTCACAGCCTCATGGTTCCTAGTTGGATTCGCCTCCGCTGCACCACAAAGGGAATTCCTATCTACACTTTTATAATAAGTCCTCTTAAAAATAAACACTCTTGGAATGAATTCAGTATGCATTCATTTAGTGATTGATACAGTCGATTGAATACATTTTTGTTCTTAACCTGTCCTCAGTTGTGTTTTCTTCATCTATAAAATAGGAATAAAATGTCTTAAAACACAGGGTTATCGAATGCTTAAACGAAATAACATAGGTACCATGCTTAGCACAAAGGGCAAGTGCCACACACAAAAGAAGCACTAAGTGTTCAATTACAGTAGTAGGCATAATGGTAATAAAAAGGATAACAGAGGTGACTGGTTACCCACCCTCATCACAAAGATACATGGTAAAATGAGAGCTGGTAGGCTTACCAACGCCTTATCATGCATCATTAACTTATTCATTCATGTATCAAACATTTACTGAGCATATCACCAATAGCAAGGACAGGTTTTATCTACCCTTCTTGGCATCACGTCAACTGAGGCCTTGATTATCTCACCTTGACAATGGTCGCACCCTCCTAACCTGTCTCCCTGCCTCCCTTTGTCAACGGCTATATCCCACCAGTTTTCCATAAAATGGTCATTAAAGACATAAGTCAGATCATATCCCCCTCTTGTTTAAAACTCTATGATGGTCTCTTGATGCTCTTGAAGTTAGGAATGCAATGCTGAGGCTCTGCATGAGCTGGTCCTCGCCCAGATCCTTATCTTGAGAAATGCTTTAACTTACTTGCTGAACTACCACCACAGTCACCTGGCTTTGAAACTACCAAGTTCTCACTTCACCAGTCATCTCTTTTTTTACCCAATCCATTTATTTTCTAATTTTCCAACTAGGGAGGATTCTACCATAACCGCCTTGAACAGTCATCCCTTTTTGCACTGAAATTTTTCCTATTTATTGACGAATGTATTTGCCCCACCAAAGAGTAAGTCTTAGAAAGGCAGGGGCGCTGACCTGTTCACCACCACATCCCTCATCACTACGTAGGTGTGCAGCGCCCCAGACGTGGTCCTGACCTCAATAAAGCGCTTCATTTGGTTCGAGGGGCTTGACTCCTATGAGAAATGAGAAAGGACAAGAACTCTGCCTCTAAATAGGAAGCATCCATGAGAATGTGCAGAACGTAGGAGACAGTGGCGAGGATGCTGAAGGGATTCAACACTTAGCATTAGGTCTCATGAATTTAAATCCCACCTCCTCACCTTTAAGGTCAAGTCAACTTAAGCAAGTTACTTAACCTTTGAGAACCTCAGGCTTTGTTATTAAAATGAGAATGATAATGACCACTTCGCAAGCTTTCTGGAAGATCCAGCGACATAAAATATTAAAAGCACTCAGCGCAGTGCCTGGCACAGACTAGTTCAATAACTTTTCTGTTTTTCCTTGTTATGATCACTAGTGTTATCCTGCTCACCACAATCATCACCTTACCGTGTGAAATGAAAGGTCTGTGGAAATGTGTATAAAAATAAGTGGATGAGATTGTTATATATGAAGCAACCACCCACTATCCATCTCAATGAAATGTCAAAAGCAAAACCTAAGAAGTTATACTGTATGGCTTGAAATAAGCTTTTTGGAAAATTTTCAGAGTCCTCTGGCATTAATCGAGGGAGTCAGTTTAGAATTAGGTATTGAGTCAGTAACTACTAGGGTAGGGATATAGACTGTGGAGTACTGGAGGCAGAGCTGGAAGGAAAGGAGACTATCAAGAGATAGTTATGGGAGTTTTAGGCTTCTAAGGTAGCAGAACTACTGGAGAAGCTGAGACCCATGGATGGCCCTGTGCAGAGGGGGGAAAGAAGGGCCCAGAGTCAGGAGGAAAATTTCCTAAGTGTATATACACACATATATGCAATATATGTACAAAATTTTCTGTTTATTCCCTCCAAAGATAGCACTCCTATAAGTGAAAACCATCACTTGAAGTGCTTCAGTCTGGCAGGAGGTTCTTGGACTTGGCAAAGATGTTCAGCTGAGGAGCATGAGCACTGGGACCACCTGGCAGAAGTCAGCAGACTCTAAGCCATTCATCTGCCTACAATGGTAATCATGGCATCTTTAAAGAATGGTTAATTCGTTACAATGGGTAATTGGGATGGGGTTCAGAGTGGTGTGTCTGCCATTAGGTTGATGTTTTAACCTTCCTCATTGTGATAATCCATCTACATACAAATCAAATCAAAGTCCTAAATTCCTGAAAATCATTCAAACACCTGAGGAGATGTTATCCTATAAGGAAAACACCTGGTTAATTTTATATTCCCTGATGGCTTCTTTGCATGTTTCTAGTTTGTCATGAAGCACTATGCAATCAGGATGCAATTATTTGCATTGCTCTCCTTGCAGAGCTGGTAAAGGAAAGGGCCTTGAGAGGTTGCCAGAGCTGGATGTGACATTCTGGCCCACTTCTAACTAACGGGCCATCTCCCTGGTGCCAGTGTTGGTCAACCTTTCTGTTATATTTCAGTAATCTTACTAAGTTGTGTCAAATCCTTAGTGGACTAAAGACAAAGAAAGATCTTTATTTCTTCTGTGACCTTGGGTTAGGCTCTTAATTTCTCTGAGCTTAAGTCTCCTCATCTGCAGAGGAGAAGAGGTGATAATACGTACCCCAGTATGTTACATATTAATAGCTTGTCTTATTACAGAAATAATTCAAGAAATATAGGTACTTAGGGGATGAAAAATTGAGGCAGAGTGTAAGCTGCTTGGCTAAGTCTCTGGAACAATAATACCCCAGCATTTCTTATGAATTCTCCTACTTGGCTTATTTTTTTTTCCCCTCTAACTCCTTCCCTCTATCTCCCTTGTCTCCTTCAGCTTTTCACTGAAATAAATGCATTGAGTAAGTGCTATATTCAGATCTCGGGTGCTAGACTGACATAAACATAAAGAAGGGACGATCCCTAACTTGAAGACACACTCTCAGTCTCAAGATAAGAAACAAAACTGTGTAAACAGTTACAGTTTAAGGTACAAAACAAAGTACCCCACAATCACTAAAGGCTTCCCTGGGGAAAGTGACACTGTTTCTGGCTCTTGATGTGAGCAGGTCTCACATCGCTTCTGCTCCAAAATAATATCATGACTGCTGCTGTGTAGTCCAGAGGGACCTGTATTTGTGTATTAGCAGAAGAGCCCTTCTAAGGTTAATTCAATTCTGTACACAAGCCCCCTTCGTCTTAAAAGATGACCAAATCTACCAAAGAAGTGAATGTTTGCGGATTTATCCAACTCTTGGCGAAAGGAAGACTGAATCGCCCTCCAAGGAAAGCAGGTTATTTGGAGCAGTCATTCCATCTCCTATTCAGGCCAGTCTGCCAAGGCCTGAGGAGAACTAGGAATTGCAGGAAAGCCGTTCATCGCCCACCACTTCATTTCTCTCTTTTGTTATGTTCAGTGCTTTCTTTGCAATCGCACAGGAAGTTAGCTCTGAAGATACCACAATCTGAAATATTTGAACAAAGATCAAATCGCTATTATTTATTAGAACCGCTCTTCCACCAGCTGTGATATAATCTGGATAATGAAAGCTCTACTGTTTGCATTTCCACATCTATTCAAAAGAACTCTCACCAGCCACTATCCTCTTTGAAAGAAAAAGCCTTATAGTACAGTCTAACATCTTTATTGACACTCATATTGAGTGCTTTGGAAACGTGCACTCCTTAAGTCTGCATTTTGGCTTTCTTCTTCTGGGGCTTTTGCAAGCAGAAATCTTTTCCAAGAATGTAGCTAAGTACCATCTAGATAGAATCTACATCAATATCCATGTCTATACCACTTTTCTGATAACAGCATCCTACTTCTTGGGAAATGATTCTTGTATAACCACACAGTCCTAGTGGGAACAGTGAATCTCAGAACTCTGCCTCCTTGGTATGGGTGTGATCATATGGTCCACATTGGACCAATCACAAGCCTTCCTTAGGAATTTTCAAGTTGGAACTGAGGAAGAAGTCTCTTTTTTCATGATGCTCTAACTTGGCTAGACATGAGCCCCAGGTGCTGCCTGCCTCCCATCTGGCTGAGAGATGAAGGCAAGCTGCAGAGGAAAGGAAGGATGGGGATGCCGAGAGAAATCTGGTGGACTTGCAAACCCTGGTTGATGTCATAATGGGGGCCTCCCTTCATCCCTGCTCTTGTTCCCTTTGGGGATAGGAACCAATAAATTCCTCCTTCTAAATACTCTAGTTTTTACATTTTATTTATTTATTTATTTTTTCTTTTTAGGGCCGCACATGAAGTATATGGAAGTCAAAATTGGAGCTACAGCTGCCAGCCTACACCACAGCCACAGCAAAGCCAGATCCAAGCTTCATCTGTGAACTACACTGCGGCTCATGGCAACGCTGGATCCTTAACCCACTGAGCAAGGCCAGATATCAAACCCACATCTTCACAAAGTTGGATCCTTAACCTGCTCAGTCACAATGGAAACTTCCTACTCTAGGTTAAGTTGAATGTCTGCATCTTAGAGCCAAATTATCCTGTCATATTTCCCTCTATCATTCCTATATTTTTTCAGGAGGCCTTTGGTGGGGGTGATATTGTTCAAAGTCCAAAGTCAAAAGTAAAAGGCTACCCTAAAATTGTGGGAGAAATCGAAGTGCAGTCCTGGGCTAGATTAGTTTGCTAGGGCTGCCATAACAAAGTATCATAAATCAGATGATATTTTAAAACAATAGTTATTTGTTGTCTCCTCATGGAGGCCAAAGTGCAAAATCAAGCTGCCAGCTAGACCACAATCCCTCTGAAGACTCTAGAGCAAAATTCTTCCTTGTCTTTCCTGTTTATTGTGGCTCCAAGTGCTTTTTGGACAGCCAAGCTCCCATCTCTGCTTCTCTCTTTATATGACCTTCTTCCATCTGTGCCTTTCTGTGCTTCCACCCTGCCCCCCACTCCATATCTTATAAACTCTCCTGGATTCCAGGCCCACCTTTATCCAGTAGGACCTCTTCCCTATCTTTATCTTTTTTTTTGTCTTTTTGTCTTTTCTAGGGCTGCTCCCAAAGCATATGGAGGTTCCCAGGCTAGGGGTCTAATTGGAGCTGTAGCCCCTGGCCTATGCCAGAGGCACAGCAACGCTGGATCTGAGCCACGTCTGCAACCTACACCACAGTTCAAAGCAAGGCTGGATCCTTAACCCACTGAGCAAGGCCAGGGATTGAACCCGCAACCTCATGATTCCTAGTCAGATTCATTAACCACTGAGCCACAGCGGGAACTCCCCAATCTTTATCTTAATTCCTTCTGCAAAGATGCAGTATTTCCAAATAAGTTCTCATTCTAAGGTCCCAGTAGACTTGAATTTTAAGGGGACACTATTCAATGCACTGCAAGGGCCAAACTAAACTAAGATTATAGCCTGGATTTCATAATGCACTGTTAATTGTGCAACTCTAGGTAAAAGTCATTGAAAACCTCTGAACTTCAGTTTATTTATGAATGGATGTAATATTATCTCTCTCTCAAGAATTCCTGTTAACTAAGGGAAATGTAGGAACCTTATCTTTCCAAATGCCTGGCACATAGTAGGTGCTTAGAAGCATAGTTCTATACTTTTTCTTTTATTTTATTAATGATTTCCAAGGCCTGTCTAAAAAGGAAGAATCAGATATAAGTTTAAATACAATAAACAGAGGTAAAACAATCTACTGTAGAAATGTCACTGAAGGGGATCAACAAAGGCTTTGGGGAGGAGGTGGTAGGTTTAGCTGGACTTTAAAAATCAATAATTTCATTAAGTGGAGAAGCTATGGATGTGCAATTAAAGTACAGTTCAGGAGAGGGTCTGGGGTGACATGGTCAAAGAAAGGATTACCTCCAAGTGGTAATTCACTCCACGTGATCCTTCCAGCAGTAGAGACACCACACACTTTAAACAAATCATTGGTTGCTAGGTTGGGCTTTCAGAAATTTCAGTATAAGAGTAATTTTGAGATGATAATCTATTATGAGCATCTGGTAAGTAAACACTCCATACAGAACAAAAAGGGTGGATCTTTGTACTTTGAAAGTAAGTGGATGACATTTTACGAAGACTATTGAGAAAGCAAAATTCTGACTAATAGGAGGATATTTGGCAGGGATATTGACATTTACATTTGTATTTTTCCCCAACGAGATGGAAAATTCCTTGAAGACAGGGGTTGTGGTTGCCCTTCGCAGTGTCCTTTGTGCCTGGAAAATAATAGGTGCTGACGAAATATTTGGTGAATGAGTGAATGAAACGGCATCACATATTTTATCTCACATGAAAACTCTACCAATATGCAATCCTGAGTCATGTGCTTTACCTCTTACCAATATTTTTCTCATAATTTTGTTACTGACAGTCAAGAGGCCCAGAAATTGGGAGTTAATTAGGATGAAATGGACAAATGATATTCCTACCTCTGCACCACCCCTCCCCAGCTGATTGTCTAGTAGTCATTACAGAAAGCTTTTTAAAATGTTAGTTGGACCCTATAACTCCACCTCTTACAAGCTTTAAAGGCATCTGTGGTGTTTAAAATATGCCTATAAATTCTGGTTGTTCCTCTCTTTAAATGTTGGAGTATAATTCCTTTTTTTTTTTTTTTTGCTTTTTTAGGGTTGCACCCACATTATATGGAGGTTGCCAGGCTAGGGGTCAAATCCAAGCTACAGCTGCCAGCCTACACCACAGCCATATCAACTCGGGATCCCAGCTGCATCTGCAACCTACACCACAGCTCCTGGCAATGCGGGATCCTTAACCCACTGAGTGAGGCTGGGGATTAAATCCACATCCTCATGTATACTAGTTGTATCGGTTTCTGCTTTGCCACAATGGGAACTCCTGGCATCTAATTCTATTTCTCCTCCCATTGAATCTTTCTGGCCTTAGTAACTTACTTGACCAACAGAAGGTGATATAAGTAATGTTCTGGGACTTCTGAGCCTAACTTTGATTTTTCTTCAAACTTATCAGTAGTAATATTTTATGAGTTGTTTATTGTCTATTCTGAGGATTACATTAAAGCTTCTTGAAGCTCAGACTTGATTCTGCTTATAGCTTGATTGCTAGTTCCTAGAACAGTTCCTTTCTTTCTTTTTCTTTCCTTTCCTTTCCTTTCCTTTCCTTTCCTTTCCTTTCCTTTCCTTTCCTTTCCTTTCCTTTCCTTCCTTCTTTTTAGGCCACACCTGTGGCCGATGGAAATTCCCAGGCTAGGGTCGAATTGGAGCTGTCACAGCCACAGAAATGCCAGATCCAAGCTGCATATGCAACTTACACCACAGCTTGTGGCAATACTGGGTCATTAACCCAGTGAATGAAGCCAGGGATTGAACCCACACCTGCACAGATACTAGTTGGATTCTTAACCCGCTGCGCCACAATGGGAACTCTGAACAGTTTCTGTTACATAGGAGGCACTCAATAAATATCTGCTCAACGAATGAGTCAAATGAGACTTAAACATTGGATTCTCAACGCCGTGCTGATGAAGCAGTATTCTAAAAATGTTACCCCTCCCTGGAAGGAGATAGCCTGATCAACTTAATTATTATTTCCTCTGCTTGAATTTCTATGATTTAACTTCATCTTTCATCCTTGCCCTTCAAACCTGTATGCTCTTGATTTAATCAGCAGGATCAGAACTATTGCTCTTCCTTTGCCCTTCAGCCACTAGCAGAAAAATGATTGACAGTAAATCATGTCTGAAGAGGATCTTGTCCTGTCTTCTGCCTGTCTCTGCACTAGGGTTGAACTAGGTTACCCTCCTGAATAAAACAGCCCATAGTAGTGCATATTTTAAAACTTATTTCTATACTCTTTGTGTACATGCTTTTGTTTCTCCCAGTTTTAAAGAACGTGGTGGTCCTCATAACTTTGTAAAGAAAAAGATGCAATCAAAGAAAAAAGAAATGAATTAACATTGATTGAACCTCTATTATTGGTTAGACCCTGGGCTTTAACTTTTCATTTGACAAAATATCTAGACCCTCTTGCTGGTCCCTTCTAAAATTTAAATCATGTATCACACAGAATGGCAGGTGGGTCAACCTATATCAATGTCATTATTACGCAGATAATACTGTTCATTTTTAATGTTAGTGCACACATATAATGATATGCTTTTTTTTATTTACATGTGAGCAGGTGATCTGGGAACTTCATATTTCCAGAAAATCAACCAAATCCTGAGAATGGAAACTTTCTGAGGGTGGGGCATTTTACTTTGTCCATTCTTCATCCCCTGTGCCAAGAATAGTGCCATTGCCATAGCAGATGCAGTAAATGTTGTTGAATGAACACAATTTATTGGATGGCCCGCTTATCATTATTGGTCTAATAAAAACATTTACACTATTACAACCTGTTATTTTTATCATAAAAGAAAAATTCTCTCCAGTACCCTGAGATGTCTAATGCATTGATGAAACTCCATGTAGCCTCACATACCTAGACGATGCAAGTACTTATAAGTCCACTTCAAAGTATTTTCTTGATATTCACAAGTGCCATTGCTAAATATAATTATTTCCCTTCTTCTGGACCATGAAATGCAATGATCACCTCCCAGAGACCATCAAGAGCTAAGGAAGGGAGAACAACTCAGTGTCAACTAGTCAGAGAGGATTATCTTATTCCCTTGGGCTCCTTTTCCCAAACTCAACTTTATGACTTCTTATTCTGTATTTCAGTTCCAGTACTATTTTCTGGTTTTATGACTTACGACCTTCTTTGATTCAGTGCTACCCTTCTAGCATACACACATATTCACAGGGAGATATCATTAGATTCTCAGCTCTCCATTCTCTCTTGCTACTGGTGGGGACTGCTGCTTCTATAAGAGATTGCCTCTCCATTCATTGGTTTAGGAATATTTGTTGAGCAACTGATACATGTCAGGCACACTTGTAGGTATTGTGATGGGTTAACCGTAGCCTCTGACCCTCAGGAGTCTGAACCAGCCTACTTTTTATATCACATATCAGAAAGGAGAATTTCCTCCAAGAGAGAGTGATCAATAATGATAATCTTTAGAAGAACAGATATTTTAATTATTTTTTTTAAGTAAAGCAGTAGCAGGCCTGGAGTATATATTCAAGGCATGCATTATTTTGCAAGAACAAATAGTATTCACTTATAAATAGGTCATCTGTGGATAAGTAATTATATCTTTTAAATAATACAAAGAAAAATATGAAAACAGTAGCAAATGTCTACAGTGTGTTTGCTCAAGAAAGTCTCTGTTGTTAAGAGGATGAAAATTTTAAATTTATAAATCATACTTTGTTTAGATTTCCTTTAGATCATCTTTGGCTCTCTTTAGGTTAAATGTTTGTGGTAGAAATGTGTGATGGAGGTGTTAAAAGGCATCAATCCACTAATTTACTCAACAAGTACTTACTCAGCACCTACTTGGCAGTGTTCTGTGCCAGGTATTAATATAGACTAAAGTCATTACATAGGATTATTCTAGAGCAACTTTTGTGCAAAGAGCAGTAAATGGCATTACCCAGAAAGTAACATGGTGCTGTAGAGGGAGGCACTCTTTTTCAGGTACGACCTCAGCCAACAAGTTGCTCTTCCACAAAGAATGTACCATACTCACTGCCTTGGGGAAGGACAGAAATTTAGGAGAAGTAAAGCAGAGATGGTAACAGGGCACAAAGTATTCAGAACTGGACAGAGAGAGAGAGAGAAGCCTGTGGTGTAGGCAAACAAAGAGACAGAAGATCCTTTTGCTAGAAATGAGTCAATTTGCTAGCATCAGTCAATTTAGAGAATCTTAGAGGGACAGCCCCTCATACACAATAATTGATAAGTATTTGTAACTGAAGTCAACATGAATGATGACATCCACAGAGATTGATAAAAAAAAATGCTAAACTTCAAAGGAAACATCAGAGCAGAGATGTTCAGGGTATCACATTCTCTGACTCTTCCTGAATTTTTAGGTCACATTCACAAATACTACCATTCTGACACTTTCTGGATTACACTGAGACCTCTAGTCTTTGGCCTTATAATTTCCTAAACTGACCCATACCCCTTTATGTCCTTTCTATCCTTGAACATCTCTGATTCCTTTACCTGATAATATAAACCTACGGTTCTCTTTTTCATTGCCAACCCTTTTTTGCAGTTTGCATTCCTTGTTAGAGTCTTCCACACTTGCTTGTGTCACCTGCTTAAGCTATGGGCTTAAATGGCTACAGGAGTATTTACACCATTCTATTTACAGTAAGAAGGAGGGTTATGGCTTCTTATCCATTTACTTCTCTCCCTAAGTAACCTCATTTGGGTCCCATGACTTTAAGTACCATCTATAGATTTATGGTCCCCAAAAATATAACTACATAGCGGATCTCTTTCACTTCCAGGCTTATATAGCCAAGACTTCTGGACCATCTTCATTTCAATACTCAGTAGTCATTTAAAACTCAGAATGTTTTAAAAAGTTTTCAAATCAGAGCTTTTGACTCCCTCATACAAAATGTATGTTGCTTTAGTCTTTCCTGATAAAAAAAATGTTGTCATTCACTCGATTGTTCAAGCCAAAAATCAAGCAGTAACCCTAGCTGTTCTCTCTCCTCCCCTTCCCCCTGCTCCATATTTGGTCCATCCATGTCAGGTCCTGTTGTCTCTGAAACAGACTCCAAGTCCATCCACTTCTCTCTCCCTTCCATATCTACTGTTCTAGCCCAAGCTGTCTGCAGCCCTTGCCTGTGTTACTTTAAGATCTTTCTAAATTGTTTCCCTATTTCTATTTTTCTTCTTCTTCTATCTACTATGTGCCAAGTAGCTGATTCACCCAATTTTATTACGAAGTACCTAATATTTCAAATAGAATTTATAGCTTTTCACTGTGATACATGAAACCTTTCAAGGGCTTTTACTGACCTTTAGCATAAAATTCAAAACTACAGCATCACTTACACACCAACATAATCCATCCTCTACAAACTGCCTACTGTGGTCCACTCTCGTCTTTGGTCACTTAGGGCCCAACTACACTGGTCTTCTTTTTGTCCATTTATTCATTCAACATATGATTCAGCAGCTCCTAAGTGCCATTCTCTAGAAGTGAACAAAAATGACCTTGCCCATAGGAGCTTATATTTTAGTGAGGGGAACAAGAAGTAAATATATATATATATATATATATATGGATGGAAAACTATTATGAATGCACAATAAAACAAGAGAAGACAATAAAGAGTGAGTGAGGCTACTGTATTTTAGATAGAGTGGTGTATAGCAGAGATCTGAATGAAGGAAAGGTATGAGCCAGGGGCATTCTTAGGGATGAATATTCAAGGCAGAGGGTTCAGAAGGGCAAATCTGGGTGGAAGCTCGCTTGCATTTTGAAGAACAGCAAAAAGGTCAGTGGCTGGGAAAAAGTGAATAAGAGAGAGACATATTCATGTTCCAGGTTTTGTCATCCTTTGTAAGGACTTTGGCTTCTACAGTGAGTGAGGTAGGAAGATCCTGGAAGGTTCTGATCAGAGGAGAAACTGCCTTACTCTGGTCCCTTGGAGATGGCATGAGGCAAAGAGAAGTGGTAGATGATAAGGGGTACTTTTAGTAGTTCAGGTGAGAAATGGTGGTATCTTGAATGAAAGAGGGCATATTGGAGAGAAGTAATGAATTTAGGAATGTGTTTTGAAGGTAATATGAATGTAACTTATTCACGGGTTGGATGTGGGGTATGGGTAAAATATAGGGGACAAGAGTGATTACGAGTTCTTGGACTGGCCAACTGGATGAAAGGGTGATGAAGCACAGAGTCCACAGTGTCCTGGTTCCTAATAGGAATCCCTAAACAAATCGTTTATTCAACAATTGGTTACTGAATATCTGTTGTATACAGGCATAGCGCTGGACTTTGGGTGTGGTGAAACCATTCAAATTCTGTTCCTGCCCCTGAAATATTCAGAGTGGACCATGGGAGACAGATAATACAATGCATGCACATCTCCCATACATCCCTAAGCTGAACGCAGTTCAACAGAGGTACACCAGTGACAATTTCAACCTCAAGTAGAAACCATGGAACTACTTCCAACCTTTCTCACCCAATCCTTTTACACCCTCTGGCGATTTGGAATATCATCACTTCTTTTAATTTCCCATATTGCTATAAATCAGGAATACTATTATTTAGTGACCACACAAATGGCATACAGTTGTCTGTTTAAAAATAGTTTACTACTCAAATGTTAGTTCAATAACTTTATCAGGAATAGGAAATTGCAGGTCGAGAAGACACTGATCGAAGTATCTACTCAGTTGCTAAAAGGAACACAAATAGATGCATAAGTAATGAGAAGACTGACTTTACATCACTAACAGTGAATCCTTTTAACTAGAGATTTCCCTAGTTATTCCCAGTAATTGTTTTAACTGAAGACACCTTTCTGAGCCTATACTTTTGGGGTGTGGAAGCCACATATGTGCCACGAACTCAGATCAATGGACTTTTGCCAACCTCCACCAACACAGCCTTTCTAGGTTTCTTGTTCTAAACAGAGCAGACATGGCCAACTTCTAAAAAAAGGGAATATTCTGTGCTTCTGTAATATGAGTGTATATAAAAGACAGCAGGTGGCTGAAATTGGATGAAGTGTTCAAATTTTAATTAAACCATCTATGCAATCACTAATGATATGAATATCAACAGTTTCTTGAGGGAATAAATCTGATGGAGACCGGTGAAATGAAATAAGTGAACAATTTTTTTTGAATCTATGTTCGATAACTCAGAATCATAAAAAATTAAATTTAAGTCAATCATCTTCTACTTGAGCAAGTCTTTACCCCACTCCTGCATTAGGTTTTTCTTGGGGGGTGCTGACACCACATTCTGTATCTCTATTTTGTGTCCCTACCCCTTTGTAGATGGAAGTTGTATGTAAACAGGAGAATCTCCCCAAGTCCTCATGGGGGTGTGGTTCACGGAGTGAGAAGACCAGTTTTAAAGGTCTCTGGTGATCCTTTCAGTTACATGACAGTGTTTGTCCAGAGCCTGCTATGTGCCAGACAATTTTAGGGCTTTAAACACATTTTTTTTTCATTTAATCTACATAATAGGTCTCCAAGGTAGGTATTATCATTTTTTAAAAAAAGCATTGTACAGGTAAGAAAACTGAGGACCAGAAATGTGAAATACTTTGTCCAAGATCATATAACAAAAATACCATGACTCTAGGATTCAGACCTAGCTTCCATGTATTCAAAACTTTTTAATGTGGGGATTGGGCTCCTTGAGGACAGGAAATAAACTGATAGAAAGCTTGAGAATGATTTTCTTCAGAGGTGGTTATACATAGCCTTAGAAACAGAATCATGGATGAAATACCTTTTCTTTAGCCCATACAAGGGATTCTCAAATTTGGCATTATTGACTTATAAGATTGGATAATTCTTTGCTGTGGTGGTGGAGGGAGGCGGGACCTTTTCTGTGCACTGTAGAATATTTAGCATCAGTGCTGGCCTCAACTCATTGGACACCAGTAGCACCCCTCAATTATAATGGCCTAGAACACCTCCAGACATTGCTAAAGTTCCCTTATGCTACCTTGAGAACCACTGGTCTATATACAGAATACAAATTTTGTCTCATGCTTCTTATAGGGACAGTGTTTTTGTGTGATGGGGGAGGGAGAGTGAGAGAGGGGAAGGGAGAAGGAGAGAGGGAGGGAAAGAAAGAGAGATGGTTTATTATAGGACTCCCTCCAGCTTGACTATAACGAACGCCACCTGAAAGTCAAGTGAGAAAAAAAAAAGAGAGAGACATAATGAGTTGCTAAAATGTTGTAAAGTTAATATTTAAATCAAACGGGATCAGTGCTTTCTTGCAACAAAATGTGAAACTGAAAGACGGAAAAACAAAAGTCTTTGCAAAGGGGCTTCCAGGCTCCATGAATCAGGCCCTGGAGTCCTACTCCACTAAACTTTACAGCACACATTTTCCTAATGGCAACCGGGGAACCTAGGCACTAATACTGCCCCTCTGTACACAGAATTCCACATCTTTTAACAATGCAGAAAGGAGCCATTGTATGTTTCACACCGGTGTAAATTACACCATAAATATTCATTAAAGCTCAAGACTGGAAACACATGCTACTTTTCTAGATGATGAGGCAGAAAGCAGTTGGCGGGACTGCTTGGGTGAAGTCAAGGGGGACATACTGTACTGAGAAGGAAGCGATGGATCTTCGGAAGTGATGAGGGATGGGGAGTGTGGCGGGGAAGGGGCCCTATTTATTGAGGGTACCGAGTGTTCCTAAGGAGATGGGCACACAGTAGGCACTCAAAAGAAATGCTCTTTACGATGATGCTACGTGTTTTTTTAAATACAGTATTCACTGAGACATTAATTACCGGCATAGATGAGACAAACCCCTCTACATAAAAAGTAATAGTGGAGTTCCTTTGTGGCGCAGCGGGTTAAGGGTCTGGCATTGTCACTGCAGTAGCTTGGATTGCTGCCATGCTGTGGGTTTGATCCCTGGCCTGGGAACTTTCACATGCCCACAGGTGTGCCCCCCCCCCCACCCTGAAAAAAAGCAATTGCATTTTGGAGTTTCTTGGTGGTTCAGTGAATTAAGGATTTGATGTTTTCACTGCTGTGGCTCAGGTCCCTGGTGTGGTGCAGGTTCAGTCCCTAACCCAGGAACTTTTGTAAGCTGCAGGAATAGCCAAAAATAGCATTTAGTCCTTGTCTGTACATGTGCTAGGCTACGAGTTTTTTGTTTTGTTTTTTGGTTTATTTGATGCTTTATCTCATTTGTTATTATCTTAACCTCAAAGTCTATATAACATATCCTATTTACAGATGAAAAAGACAAGGAAGGATGACTTGCCCAGGGCCATAAAGACTAATAAAAAGGGGCCAAAATTTGAATATAGGTCTGTGAAATCCAAAGTCAGTGTCTTTCAGTTATATTACAATGTAGAGAATGTAAAATGTAATATGATTTGTGGTAATTCATTTTAGCTTAATTGATATTCAAAATTATTCTTAGTGACAGAGAGAACAAGCACTGTGATCTCTGACTGCAGAGGGATAAACTGAGCCTTGCTCCTTTTGCAAAATCATGATATTTTCCCCCAGGGACATTATTAAGCTTAAAACTAAAAACAAAGAGGATAACAGCATTCCTAAGGCTCAGTTGCCTAGACATAAGCGGGTGGGGTCAGATCCTGGCCTCACCAGTTTTTGGATGTGTGAACACATGAGTGACTTCACTGATCTGAACCTCATTTCTTTTATCTGAAAAATGGTAGTAATACAAGGGCCTATCTCACACGGTGAAAGTGAAAACTAAATGAGAATATACACATAAAGAACCTAGAAGAATGTAGGTCACATAACGAATGCATAAATGTTAGTTATTATTATTACTATCATTTCAGCAAGCATTGACTGAAGACCAACTGTACACAAGATTGCGGTTAGTTAGCATGGGAAATTTGGCAAGTATTTATTGAGCAACTACTATATGCTAAGCACTATTTCAGATACTTGGGTTATATCAGTGAACTAAACAGACAAGGGTGAAGTCATTACTGCCCTTCCTAAATCTCTACAGTACAGCTCATACACTGATGCCTTGCTTGGCTAATCCACAAATTAGTTGCCACTGCCAAATCCCTTCCCTTTATCATTCTTTCATCCCTTATAAGTGTGCCTGGTCTCCAAGCAAGGGCAGATACACAGATGGGGTTAAATCAACACACACAGACACACACACAAAGACACTAATTATTCAATATATCCAGATAACGAGTGAGTACGCCTATGCATCATCTCTTTTAATCCATTTAGCTCTCATAACAGCCCTATTATATAATGATCACTTAAGGGATGAGAAAAATGAGTCTCAGAGAGGCTAAGCCACCTGCCTGAAGTCACCCAGCCAGTGAGTAATTTGTCCGCCACTGGAAATAAGTCCTCTGACTCCAGCGCCCTCTAGTATGACCTTCTGGTATTTACTTTCTTGTTCTAGTCAGGCAGTCCTCTAAGTATTCCATCCATACCCTCTTCTTGGAAATCCTAATCATCCAGGAAGTAAAACGTTAACTCTATCTTGTCAAAGGTAAGAGAGTCATCTTTGGAAGTGAAAGGTTGACCCTCGACTAAGATCACAAAATTAAGGAGTGGAAGAGGCAGGATCTGAATCCAGATGTGACACAAAATATTGCCACATGTGTTTTCCTCTCTGATCTCTGTTAGAAGCACTGGGAGTTAGGAAGTCAGAAGGAACATTTGACATGGGCTGTTCTTTTACAGACCTTCCCCAAATGAAGTTTTCTTGATATTCCCTCTAAGTGAGGTTAGATATCCAGATGTGAGGAAACGCCGGACGTACGTGTTGAAGGAAAATAACACTCAACGTGTGCTCCACTGTCCAAGCCCTGCCTGTGGGGTACCATGAAAGGATTCCTGTAAACCTTGTAATTACTCTTGACCCACATTTCCATTTATCTTAAATGCATTCATTCATAAACTGCAAACATTTAAAAAGCATCACAAGTTTCATCACCCTGATTTGACATTTCAAGGCTCAAAAATGCAAATCCTCAGAGGACTAGCCATTATCCAGTGAGCAATCATGTTGAGGGATAATCATTAATTTGTTCAAAGTCATAGCTCCAGTGATAGAACTGGAACCAGAAACACATTGGGTTGCATATTGGGAAAAGGATGGTGAGGGCAGGCATGACAACTGGCTTCTTAAACTTGGAGGAAAGCAAAAGGAGAAAGAACCACTGGCAGCAAGAGATGTGGAAAGAGAGGAAAGGGAAGACCCCATGTGGGTAGGTTATTAGGGAACCTGAAAGCTAGGGGGAGAAAGGCTTTGGGTGGCTGCAAGGTCTGAGATAGTGAGAAAGAAGGAGAATGAGGGGAAAAAAATTGTAAGCCACAACATTGGTTAAATTGCACCTAATTTAAAGTCTCTTAAAGATGCTAGAATTTTTTTTTCTTTTTAGGGGCACATCTAAAAATATTCATCCTCAGGCTAGGGGTCAAATCGAAGCTGCAGCTGCCAGTGGACTCCACAGCCATGGCAACACCAGATCTGAGTGGCATCTTCAACCTATGCTACCACTTAGAGCAATGCTGGATCCTTAACCCTCTGAGTGAGGCCAAGGATTGAACCAACATCCTCATGGAGACAGTGTTGGGTCCTTAACCTAATGAGCCACAATGGGAGTTCCTGTTAGAAAAGTTAAAATGGTAGACAACCTATTTCATTTTCTTTTTAATACTATACTGCCCCAGATGGTCTGAACCACATGGTGCCTCTAAATTTGTAAATGCTGTGCAAATAATCTTTGAGTGGAGATGAATTATGAGTAGCAAAGCCAAGGAAGTAATACATGACCTGAATATGTTGAATAGCCATTCAGTTTAATTCTAAGCATTTGTTGAGCATCTACTATGGGCTGTACTTGTTTTCTCAAAATACAAAAACAGAACTCATTTGCTGCCTTCATAGGACTCAGAGAAAGAAAAGTATCATTTATATCACAAGACAGTAATGTTTAAATTTAAAAGTATGTTAAACATCAAGGGGGCAGGATAATTATCTGTGGGATAATGCAAAGCCTTCAGAAAAATTGTTAGATTTCAGAGAAGTAGTGAGCATTTGCCAGACAAACAAGAGAAACATTTATGAAAGATCCTGAGCCAATACTCAGAAAGATGAAATAGCATGGACTTTTTGGGGACATTCTAGTGCATTCTTTCTTATTTGAGGATGCCCATTAAAATACTCTGTGTATATAGACACACAGACATAGAAAACAAACTTATGGTTACCAAAGGGGAAAGCAGGGAGATAAATTAGGAGTATGGGATAAATATACACACACTGCTATGTATAAAATCGAAACTCTACTCAATGTTTTGTAATACCCTATAAAGGAAAATAATCTGAAAAAGAATGTATATACTATATAATGGTATCTATAATATTATATATAACTATATATAATATATATATATATACACCTGAATCACTTTGGTGTATACCTGAAACTAACACAACATTGTCAATCAACTATGCTTCAACAGAAATAATACAAAATAAAAAATAAGTTCTGTATACATTACAAAATAGAAGCTATAAGCCCCCTGCCCCCCTACAATCCACTACATCAGGATGTGAATACGTGTATTTTGAAGAGATCTTCCACACAAATCTGATGAATATATTCCTTCTTAAGAGCTGGTTATTTGAGCTTTCCAGCAGATAGAATGTAAACTGTGGAATAGGCAGAAGAAAAAGAAGTTACTGTAGAAGAACAAAATAAAAACAGGCATTAAATACAGAGATCCTTAAGCTTTTTTTTTTCCTGCTCTGAAATGATACAGTTATACAGCTACATTTCCATGTGTGTTACATATCATATAGCAATTTCATCTAGAGCTTTTAAAGCTTCTAATATAAAGAAATTCCACTAGTAAATACAGTTTTACATTCTTTTCTGTTTTTATTAAGGACTGTAATAATATTCTTTGCGGAGTTCATAGCCTCATTTTAACCTAGAAATGGTGTAGCTGTTTGGAAGTGACAGCCAAGTATATAAATAACATGCAGACAATCTCACTAACCTAATTATTCTCTCTACCTATATGAGCTTCTCTTTCCCTGCCTCCTTCTTTAGTAGTATTTGCACAGTTAACTTTCAGCCTTATATACTCTTCTTTCAAGTACGGTTCTCTAGGAAAATGGGAGTAAATTAATATGATAACTGTTTTCATGTCCTCATGTTAGACTGCGGAGAGGATAGGAATACATTTGTCATCAGCCGTGTTTGGGTGTTCCTCATTCTCAAGTTGACGGTCTGTAGGAACTGAAAAACAAGGCCCCTGGCTGATGGAGGTGACATCATTTTAAAAGATATTAAATGTCATGTGCAAAAAGTTGACAAGTCTAATTGAGTTTTCTCTGATATTAATCAAATTAACTGACAAAGAAAGTTTTGAAGCCTAACGAACATAGGCTGCTGTCCAAACCAGTTACCATCCAATACATGCAAAGATGGATGGACCTAATTGTGCTTTATGAGCTGGGCACTTGGGTACGTGGAGAGAAGTTTCGGTTGAAAGGAAGGCCTTGGGGCTTTGTGTATTATAATTCATTGCTTACATGTCTTTCTCTGCAAACGGATAATGAGTTTATAGACAGTAAAGATTGTGTCTTATTATATATCCCTGCAATGCAGGGTCCTCGGGGACCTCATCTGCTTGTCAAAGAGGAGGCTTAGGGGAAGGGCTAATGAAAGAACAGGTATATGGAAATAAATTTCTTCCATCATTTTCAGGCTTAGGAGCTCCTTGTAGCCTATCTTCCTATAGCTTCCTCCAGGGAGGAGAGAACATCATTCTTTGATTTCCAGCCCACAGAAGGGCTTTAAATAAAAGGTCTGCACTGGACATTTTTGCTTTCTTCTGAAGATCTACTTTCTCCCCCTTTCCACTCTGCCCTTTGTCTGCTTCATCAGTGATCTCCTCATGCTCTGGCTTCTTGTGGGTTTGGTCAATATGTGTCCCAGCAGAAGAGGAGAGGGGCGGAGGGGAGATAGTAAAGCTGTGGTATTTATTGCCAGGCTCCCTTCCGCCAGGGTCACCTGACAGGCTTTATTCCTCTTCCAGCATCACTGACTCTCTTCAAAAGCCAGCTCAGTAGTTTTCTCTCCTTCCTGCTTCCAGTGGTGTTTCTGTCCTCACTATTCTACCTTTAAGGATGGTGCATCTCACCGTTGTTACCCTTGGACTGTGCTGCAGTCCTGTCCACACCATTTTAAACAGTCTCCTTATTAACCCCACCTTGAATGAGCCAACTTAATATGCCATTTGTTTCCTGTCTGGCTCAACTCAATACGATAACATGATCAGATCTGGTGGCCAAAGTGGGACACACATTAGAGAAGATGTGGTTATAAGGGAGGAGATCAGGCAGGGTAAACATACCAATTCCAGAAAGAGACAGAGATGGCCTGAACTAGTGCATGGCTACTGGAGCCACTTAGTTTATCTCTTGCAAGTGTAGCATCCATTCCAGACTGTAAGCAGCTCCTTCTGAATAAGAACTTTGCCTTATACACTCTACTCTGGCCACACTCCCTTCCTGCCTTCATTTCTCCATCCCACTCTGCTTCTGCCCACACCACCCAGAAGCTGGGCCACCTGGCACAAGCCCACCTTGGAGAACAATGAAACCCTACAATAATGAAGATTTGGATTATTGACCAAGGATTGGCTTTCAGACTCTGCACCAAGCTTGCCCTAGTCCTATCATTAACCTCGTCATAATAAAATTCTGCACTTTGTGAGGCAGATTTAGGGTTGCTGAAGGAACAGAGGGGTGACTGAATATTGGGATTTGGAAGGAGGTTGTCTGACCTTTAAAAATGTGAAAAATGGCATCAGCTGGCAAAACAAGCACCTTAATATTCTTAGGAAAAGATTACTTTTCACAAGAGGGAGGTCAGGTGAATTATAGATTAAAATGTATTTTATCAGTGGCCACAACTAGAGGAGAAATAGAAGCTGTCACACAAACACTTCATCAGCCCTTTTAACTTTTTAGTTCACAAAAACTCTTTTTATATCTTTTATTTTGTTTCCAAATTTATGTCTGAGTTCTTAAAGCGAGGAACTAGAACTCAGACCCAGGACTTCTAATGCCCTGCCTTTCTGAACCTTCAAGAAGCCTTCTTTCCAACTAGCCTTGACGCTAAGTGTGAGATTCTGCTTCCCTAAATTGACAAACGTTAGAAATAGAGGCCCTTTGGTTGATCGATAAACTTAGGACTCAACAGGAAGGCAACCTGAATTAGTGTCATCATTAAGCCATTATGAGAAACAATATATTAGCATAACGTCAATACCTCGTTTTAAAAAGTCTGTATTTAATAGTCTTGCATTTAACAAGCTCCACTCACTTAAGTTCAATCTTTTCCTTTTCCAGTTCTGAAGAGTAAGAAGTTATGCTTGACATAACTGGAAAAAAAAATGTTCCTTGGGGAAGGAGAAGAAGGGACAGAGTCAGGGACAGAGTCAGGGACAGAGCACCAGAAAAGTCGTATCTGTAATACTGCACAGAATGCTGGTTTCAATATTTGTTTAAGTGCTCTGAGGATGTAGATAGGACACAGATGGGATCAAATTTCTTGCTTCACTGTTTACAAGCTGGGTAACTTCTCTCAGCTTCCTGATTTGTAAAATGGAAATAATAATGCACCCCTCATTGAGATGCTGTGAAGATTAAATAAAATAACACTTGAAATTTTTAAAATCAGTGCTATGCCTGTGATGCATGATCCAGCTTATACCTTTAAGTCCTTTAAGTAACCCAAATGTCTCTTGTGCCACAATCCTGCAAAACACCTGCATATTTCCAAGTGGTGAGTTGGAGGAGCTCTTTCAACCTTTCCTGTGAACCCTGAGGACCCTCCTGGCTACTGTGCCAGTTCAATCTCTGCCTAGATCTTGGCACTTAACCATGTCTTCTCCGGATTAACATGCATTCTCATTTAGAATATACTCTTGGCATTTTGTTTCTCTAGACGGCACCTGCACTGCTCCCTAAGGTTCTGGGCCTGGCTCATCCCTTCTCCAGCTGCCTCAGGGAGGCAAACAGGACCACATTTCAACTGTTGGAAACCCAATTCTCCATGACAGTTTTCCTTTTTTAGCTGGACTATTCCCTGGAGATAAGAGGACATGCAGATTTCTAACAGGTACTTCAGATAATTTGTAAGGGTTGAATTTGAAAATAGACTTACATTTCAAATTGCTGCAAGCCCCTTCTGAAGTTATTTGATCCCTCTCTCTTTTTCTTGTTTTTTTTTTTTTTTTTTTTTTTTTTTTTTTTAGGGCCACACCTGCAGCATATGAAGTTCCCAGGCTAGCAGTCCAATTGGAGCTGCAGCTTCCACCCTATACTACAGCCAAAGCAACACAGGATCCAAGCCTCATCTGTGACTAACATGGCAGCTCATGGCAATGATGGATCCTTAACCCCTGAGTAGGCCAGGGATCGAACCTGTGTCCTCATGGATTCTAGTCTGGTTTGTTATCGCTGAGCCACGACTTGAACTTCACTTGATCCCTCTTTCAGTAACATTCTCACTTTACTGTCTATGCCCTTCTCAACCTCACGCTGGCTCTCAGTGCTGAGTATTCAGAGCTTGGGGAACAAGTGGGATAATTCAGTCATGGAGGGGACATGGCCCTGAGCAGTGTCAGCCTTCCAGGTATGTATGCAATACCACCCTAGAAGTCATTGCTCTTTCTATTTAGCCCCAAGATAAATTTAATGCTCTTTGGAAGCACTTCCTCCCCACCTTTATGTTGTTTTCATTATTATTTAAAGTAACTATAACTTACACACAATGGCCTAGATTTATATCCACTAGTTATTTAAAAAAAACTAAAGTATAGTTGATGAAAGTGTCCTTTTAGCTCTGCTAAATGTGATCATTAACTGTATGAGCCTGGTCTAATTTCTGAATCCACTGGGGACTCTGTTTTTCTTTTTTTTGTTGCTTTTTTCTAATGTATAAAGAGAAATAAAATCTACCTCCTAGGTTGGTTGTGAAGACTAAACAAGTCCATCACTCATACAACAAACCTTATTGCACCACTTCTGTACACCTGACTCTTAGTTCAGTGATGGAAACACAAGGATGGAAAGATAGGAGTGAGACCTGGTTCTGGCCTGGCAGGATCTCCAAGTCTAGAATGGGAGAAGGGCACCCTGTTGGGAACTCTGGAGTGAGTGCTGGGATAAAGGAAGAAGCTTGTTAACCCATCTAGGCCCCCGGGCCAAGTCAGAGAATGCTTCCTGGAGGAGTCTCCTGAGATGACCCTTGAGCTAATAAGTAGTTCTTTAGAGACTGGTGGGCACATGTCTATTTTGGGAGTCATTAAGATACCATTCCAAGTGGAGGAAGGAGATTTTGTGGAGGTCCGGAGGCCAGACAGTTTGGAAGTTCAGTAAAGCAGGAGGGTGGAGTTAGAGCAGTGTGGTGAGGAGGGGCTGGCACTGGTGGAGTTAAAAGTGGGATGAGAAGGTGGAGGCAAGTTTTCCCTCTCTGCCTATCCTTACACCTAGTGCCATGAGTTAGACCCTTGTTTCTCTTCGTAGGGGTTTGGGCCTATCTTCTGGTTTCTAAGCTTGATTTTTCCAAACTTCTGGGAGAATGATTTTCATAAATCTGATGATGTGGTTCTGCTGTTAGGACCCTTTACTAATATCCTTTTCTTTCAGGAGCTGTCCTGTAAAGCTGTTCCTGGAAATGTTTGTCCTGGGAAATTCTGTAGGGTTGGAAGTAGAGGGGGTGGGAGTAGGGTGGTGGGCATGAAGGGTTCCATGGGAACACCTCTGGGAAGCACTCATTTTATTCCTACCTTTTGCAACACATATCAGAACCTTAAAGGCTCTGACAAGTCCTGCAGTTAAAGAAACTTTTTTGTTTAACTTAGTATTTCATACAATTATTTTAGTCGTTGTATATTTTTATCCTTTCTATCTTTGTTTTCCCCATATTTTCATCTGCTGGCAGGAGTCATTCACAGAGTCCAGTGTGGGACAGGCTGGTATCTGGGATTAAGTGAATTAACTGTAAGCCTCTGAAAAAGGCATTTATGACCCATTTCCTCATCAGCCTCATTTTCCACATTTTTTTCAGCCTATTTTTAGCCCCACTGAGTGACTTTAGGTTTCCTAAACTGCTCATGCTGCTGTGAGGATCTGAGGTGCCTTTTAAACCTCTTGGGAGGGAATTCAGCTGTGAGAGAGAAGGATCCAGATGCAATCAGCTTGACTCAGAGCTACAATCTTAGTTGTGGAGGGAGACAGAAGTTGTGAGTACAATATGGTGGCTGCCATTGGATACTACTCCAAGCCCAGTTCAACAAATAAATACCAGCAGGGGTGGACTTCATGTGCCAACTGTGTGCATTTGCTGAGTTATTTACCTCTCTAAGCCCAATTTCCTCAGCTATGATTGTGGAATAACAATAATTCTGTCAAGGGCTACTGAGGGGATTAAATATAAAAATGCCTAGCATCCTAGTTGGCACAGAAAAAAGTCAATGAATCTAGCTATTATCACTTATGAGCAAGCATTGCTAATTAATTAACAATAACATTAATAAGAGCTAACATAATACAGTGCTTACTTTGTGTCTGTACTGTTCTGAGCATGTCACACGTATTCACACACTTAATCTTCACTACAACTCTATGAAGTTGGGATTACTATTATCCCCATGGTACAGAGTAATAAATAATTTGAGAAGTCACACAACTAGTAAGTGGTGGAGACAAGTTTTGATCATAGGAAGTTTGACTCCAACATCTATACTCAGCTACCATCCTAAACCATAATAAGCAAAATAATAAAAGAGCTATTACACTAAAAATGTTATAAGTGGCTTGAGGGCACAGAGAAGTGTTCCTATTCCAGACTCTTGCTTCTAGAAGAGAACAAGAAGGAAAGATGGAATGGCAAGTTCCCACATTCTACCAGATACCCTGTGCAGGTTTGGACATCTGTAGCGATACTTAATAAAGAATAACGATGGCTGGCTAGGTCAGAATTGCTAAATAGTATACAGGGATACAGCCTGGAAGTTTCCAGAAATACTTGTAAGGGTTCTATGGGAAATGGGAGGTTCTGTGCCAGCCGATTGGGACAAATACTTGTGCAGTTACTACAACCCTACCTGTATCTCTGAGGAAATAGCCTGGCTTGTTCCAGGCTTCCTGGTTCTGGGTGCACCATTTTGATTTGACAGTGACCCTTAACTGGGTGGGTTCTCTGAGGGAAATGGCCTGGGTGGACCCTTTCACTCACCCCCTCATATCTTAATGCTCTCAGCCTTAACCAAAATGGCTCTTCCATAAATGCATTTTAAAGTAAATTATATTGAAAAACAAAAGTCCAAGTTGATAACTGAAATGTTCATAACAATTGGTCACTTGATACCATGGGGACCTTATGTGAGCTTATAAAAACCTGTCATGGAATACACATAATTTGCTTCCAAAATAATGGTGTGCAGTTTGGAAGTGACACAAGCCAAGTTGCAATATAATAGCAGTTGGAAATTAATGTTCATCTCTCAGCCTTTTATTAAGTTGGCTAAAAACCAATGTAATTGCATAAAAAGTTGGTTTTATTTTACTTTTTAATAGTATTTTTTATCTTTAAAGAGATCTCTTTGAAAGTGGTAAAGCCAAGTTCTGGGCCTTGAGACAAATGAAATAACAAGTCTATTTTGGATATATTTGGTGCCTACGCATCTTTTCTCCTGCTAAGTACTCTCTGATTTATGATTTGATTAGGTCCAGAAAGCCATATGGTGCAGGGAAGATCTGTCTCCTGCTTGTGGGATTTGAATGCCACCTTCCCTCTGGTCCCCTCCTATCAGTAGGGTGACCTTACTGGAAGCAGCCAGCAAGGACCTCCCGTGTCCCCCCTATGTGCAGCCTCAGCGCACATTCTAGTTACTGTGCACACAGCTGGCCTGGTCCCCGACCTCCTGGAGTTCATTCTCTAGGAGGACATAGCTAACCAGTTGACCTAAGTCTTATTCCCCTTTACAAGAAAATGAGAACAACTCTAGTGTTTGAGCAAGTGGAAGGGACCTCGCAGAGCACACATCACACTGTGTGTGAACTCCATTTCCATCTTCCTTTCCTTCTCCTTCTCCCCGTTCCATCCCTCCATCCTTTTGGCCTTACACCTGGGAACACGGTCTTCCCTCTTCAGTCTCTGAGGCCCTGGTTCATCTCCATGCTCCATCCTCTTTGCACCCAGATCCAGATTTTTAGCACTTTCCTGGGCTTACAATTCTCCTGACCACAGGGTCTGCCTGGAGCCAGGCACCCCCAGTGTCCCAGTCCGCTCACAAGTTATACTTTTCTGATTCACCTGGGCTCCTGGCTTCTCTTCCAAGACAAATCCAAGCTGCTCTCACCACCTTGGGCCCACACTTCCTCTCTCCCCACTGAAAAATCCTGACACAAGGGCTGCAACAGAAAAGGTTTCTTCCTAAAAGCCTAAAACTGGACAACTTCATCCTCCTCCCTTTACCTGAGGCTGGGATATCTTGCCCCTCAGGTGTCTCATTTTTACACTTGAATCTCAGAAGGTCCTCAACCCCTCACGGTGCTGAAGTTCTCAGACTGTGAGGTGAGAAGAACCTGAGGATACAAGTATTTAGCTCTGAATCATAAACGATGGGAATCCAAAGAAGCAGTTGAGTGGTTAGTTAGGAAAACCACAGAGTGGCTCTGAGGCTCAATGAAACCATTTGGACCTGTGAAATTACCCAGCAAATTTCAGAGAATAAAGGATTCCAGACTGTCAGTGTGTGGTGCTTAATGGCCTGGAGCCAGGGCAGCCTCTCAAAGTCCAAAGCACATTTTGTAGGAAAGGGGGAGCCCTGGGGGCTGGGTTCAGTTGCAAGAGTAGAAGTGACTTGTTTCAACACGCTGCACTGTGGTGATTCAGTCATTCATTCATTCACTGTCAGCAAGTATTTATTCAATGTCTACTCCACTTGCTGTGGCCCTGATAGAACTCTGGGCAGGCAAACACAGCCCTGGTGCTCACAGAGATCATAACTGTGTCAGGGGAGCAAGAGCTAACATCTATGTGAACAAACATGTATGCTGAAATCAGTGAGTCTGATAATGGAATGGCGACTGACCAGGGGGTGCTGTTTGAACCAGACGGGAAGGAAAACATTGATTATCTATTTCCTGCTGGGCACTAGGGTTAGGGGAGGGTTTTTCAGCTTCCACGCTATTGACGTTTGGGCTGGATCATCCTTCATTGTGGGGGACTAATCTCTGCCTTGTAGAATATTTACCAACATTCTAGATGCCAGTAGGCCCCACTCCCCACAACTGTGACAAACAAACACACCTCCACACACTGAGACATGTCCCCTGAGCACTGTGGGTGCTAATGGATTTTTGGCTAATGTCTTTCTTCACATCCTTCCAAACACTGAAGCACCAAATGTGGAAAAAGGATGTCCTTTTGGCTCGAGCATCATGAGATTCCATCATATCTGGTCCCAGAGAGGGACAAAAAAGATCTTAAGCTATTAGAACTCAAGTATCAAGCACAGATTCGGATCCTTCTACTCTTAGATCAGAAGGAAGTCAGAACAAAATAATGGAATGACAATGGGTTTCTCACAGAGAGAGTGGGGATACCAGGTACCATCTGTGTGACTACTAGCAGGTCACTGAGGCTGGCTGCTCCTCAGTTTCCTTATTGGTCAATGGGTCTTACGCTGCCCTCCTCATGGGCCATGATTGCAGAAGTTTTGCTCTGAGGCTTAAAGGAGATGATGTCTGTAAAAGACCTGGGTCATAGTAGATGCTCGATAAATGATAGTTTGTATGATGGTTATCACTGTGTCCATCACTTTGGGTTATTTTTAAATCTATTCTCTACTTTGAGCTCAATCTGAACGCTGTTGGGTTTCCTGGGTTAACAGAATAAAGTTGTTTAACTGCTTTTATTTATACATTTGACATTTTTTTCTCCACTAGCTGAAAATCTCCAGTAATACTTAGCACCCCGGGCTTTTGACAAGAGGCCCCAATTTTCCCCACTGCTGGGCATCGTGCATGCTACTGGCTTTTTGGAGTCTGTGGCTCAGGAAACACCACTGGCTCCAGTCATGGGCTCAGATGTTTGGATTCCAGTGTAGTCAGCAGACTTTCGACAAGCTGTCTGAAGCTTTGGGCTCTCAACCTAAGGAGAGTGGGATGAAATGCAAGTGTGGCCTTGTGGAGTGCCTCCTGCCTTGTAGAATGTTTATGGACTTTCTGGATTCTGGTAGTCCCACCCTCTACAATTGTGGTAATTAAACACACCTCCAGGGCTTTAGTTCAGAAAGCCCTGGGCTCAAATCGTAACAGTGCTTTGGACCCTTCAAGGTGCCCTGTGCAAGTTACCCTACTCCTAGGGCTCAGCGTCCTTGTCAGGAAAATTGACATGATGATGATGCCTCTCAGCTCATGCTCCAAACCTGACAAAATGCAGCATCTGACATCCTGGTGCTCCTGGAATACTGTGTGCCTTCCTTTGCCGTTTTAGTGCTGTGGAGACTTTGTAGTACAAAAGAATTTTATAAACCAAGACAGGAGCAAAAGGAAACTTTACAAAACACTGGAAACCGTCTGTTGAATTCTGATGACCATAACTCCATTCTGAGATTTCAACTGATTCCCAAGCAGGGGTCTCCCCCGAGAACAGCAGACTAGCTGGCAGAGGGAACATTGCATGTTTGATAAAATCCTTACAGAGCCTTTCTAAACGGTAAGAATTTCGAAGTTAGAATCCTAGACAGAAAACCTGCGATACTCTTAGACATCATTCATTCCTTTGATTTGCAAATGTTTTTAGAGGTGGAGCCTTTTCCTGGCAATGAACCTTTGTTTGGATGCTCTGTGTATAAAAGTGATACTGAAGCACAGAGGCAGGAGTGGGGTGTACCAATCAGGTGAAGAAATAAGACTTAGGTGGTTTGCACGTTAAGTCAAAGGCAAAGCACAGGCTAACACCTGCTTTAATTTTGATGGACTAGGATGTCTCCTATGGTCTTCAAATATGTGATTTTGTACCTCAGTGGTGGGATTTATCCTAAGAAACTCTTGAAAGTAGAAAATGCCACCACTGCCTCCTTGCAGAAGGATAGTAGATTGGGGAGAATCTTAAGTCAGTTTCTTTTATATGCCTCATTTAACTTCACTCTATCTCACTCTGTAAGTGGGTGAAAGCCTTCTCAATTTCCTTCAAGGAGCCTCTCCATGTACAAATACCCCTCCCTTCCACCAGGGCACTTAAGCTTTGAGAAAAGGGAGGGAAGTACTCAGTGAATTTCTTTTTCACACCCATGCTTTTCTCGGGCCATCTTTCCCCACTTAAGAATTTGTCGGGGAGACCAGAAGATGTTTTATTTTTCTGAATAAAGTGCTCAGCAACAGTCCTGTGCACAAAGCCTAAGCATTTGCTAAAGCCCATCACCCTACAAGTATCTCCTCTTCTCTGAATTCTGAGTACTGCTGCAAAATGCTTGCTAAATAAGTGTGAATAAGATAATTATCTACATCCATTTCCAAAAAGGCTTGATGGCAGGTAGAGGTAGTAAGACAGAGCTCTCACATTCAGTAATAACTTTGGAAATGTGGTCTCCTGTTTAGATGGAATAAAAAAATAATTTCCAGTTTCCACATAAATGTTATCAAGAGGATGTTAATTGACATGAGAATGTCTTATCCTTTACTGTCTTGGTAGCAACATTTTAAAGTAACCAGTTTACATAAGAACTGTTTCAAGAAGAAAGAGTTCTACTAAGGGTGTCGTGCTGAATATGTGGTTTCAGGGAACTGAGATGTAGGCCAGACACTCACAAACAAGGTGAGACATCACTTTTGTGAAGATAACAATGCTGTCCATCCTTATCTACCTGTCTCCTTCTGGGAATCAAGGCAACATCTCTATGTCATCTTCCTAATCCTGCCTCAGCAGAGACTGTTCATCTGTGCTGTGATTCAGAAATGTCCTTAAGGTGAGGGTGGTCGGAAGATCGGTTTATCCAACTGAAGAATCATGGGATTTCTTTCTTTTGAATGTTTGGTCCTTTGTCAAAAGAAGGAATTTAGGATAATTTTCTAAATCTTTTCCCTGAGATTTTCTCCCTAGATCCCTGGATCTAATCTATAATTCAGAGCATCATAATGTCACAACCAAATCTAATCCATCTCCTTCTTTAAAGATAGGAAAATTCAGGTGAGTGCCTTGAACCTGATTAAATAATATGTTACTGGTTAAAGATGGACTAAGAACTGGTCTCGCCATTGTTTTTTCTGTGCTCTTTCAGCAAGGATGCATTTCATTCTGGATTCTAAAATGCATGGCTTTTCTGCAGTCCCTCCATTCTCTGGGCGATCATGAATATTCACTGACAGTCTCTGGCTTAAGACAAAGAAAGGAATCTTACAGTGGGGATGGGGTGCAGGGCTACTGACTGTGTACTTCAAAGGCTGATGTGACATAGAGAAGGACCTAGTAGGCCTGTCAGAATGGATACCCTAGAAGATTATCCTACATTTGTTGTTTCTGTTTTTATCGGTATTCTGGGTTCCACAAATAAAATACATTCATATTCTTTTGCCAACTGAATTATTTAGAAACAATAGTAAGTTTCTCATCTAATATGTTCACATGGTCCCTATACTAAAATGGTATCAATTATGTAACATTTTTACCCTGCCCTAGATATGAAATACAGTCATTTTTTTCTATTTGTTTTGTAGTTGGTCGGTATTGGATTTTTTTTTCATTGTTAGCTTCATTTATTTTGTTTTATCCTAGATATTCCTGATGGGAACATAGCAGGACTCAATGAATGCTTGTAGAATTAATCAATCAATGGCTGACATGTGTGACAATCTTTGCAATGGGCATGAGTCCAAGATGGCAAAGTCAATAGATAAAGGGAAGAGAAGTCAAACGAAGCTTGGGAGTGGAAGGTGGTGAGTAGACAGATTTGATCATGGAAAGGCAAGAGAGTTGGGAGTTCAAGGCTGAAGCTCTAGACTCCAGCTGCATTGCAGTAAATCCCGGTCTAACTCATTCTTAGCCATGTGAACCTGGACAAGATAGTACCACTGAGCTTATTGACACATCTTCAAAAAGCAGAGAATTATAATTCTAACTTCATAGGACTATATGAGGACTTCACCAAACATAAAAAAGCACCTATGACAATACCATGCACATAGTTAAGATGTCAAATAACTATCCTTTATTAATCACTATTAGTCAAAATATGTAGAAAATACCACAAATTATTTATTTATCCTCCACCCCCAAAAGTAAACAAAATAAAAAAAAAAAATTAGTGACCTATTTAGACCAAGACTCAACTAACATAATTTTGGAGGACATAACTCACACATAGATTAAGGACACATGAATGTGTGTATATATGGAAGGACACTTCAAATGGCTATTAATTTTGATAAATAGGGTCCTGTGGGCTCACATATATTATGTCATTGGAGAAAAGTAAAGTAGGGTATTTAAACTCCCCACTTTACAGATGAAAATGCTGAGGCTCAATTTTATATGAACGGTGACTGTTGGAACAAGAATTTCATCTAAAATCTACAGGTATCCATGACCCTGTACTTCCCCACGGCACACCTTGCTCTGCCTTGCTCTACCACATCACCCCCTCTCAGACAGAGGGGGAGGAAGAGGGATGAGGACCAGGTGAGATGTAGCTGGAAGATGGAGAGGAGGGACACCAAGGGGACAGGATTCCAATAGCCCCGTCTCCTCAGAAGTGAGAGGAAGACATCTTCTCAGATTAGATGTTCAGAATAAGGGATTGGTGGGTCAGGAGAGAGGGGGGCAGAGGAAAGCAGTTGGGATTTAGAATAGCTGTAAAGGAGAATATGAGAGGACGTTAACATGAGACGAGGGATGGAAGCTTTCTCTGAAGCTTTCTTTGTGATCTTTACAGAGGCTGTTTGCTTTTTATTGTACTGTATTAAATTTTTATTATTTATTTATTTTTATTTTGCTGAAATAGCACCAGGTCTCATGAGAAGGGCACATTTTCAAGTTCTTCTCCCAAGAGTCACCCTAACTTGAGTAAGTGAAAGGCCTTGGCTTAGTGACAGGTGAGCTCCCTAAGTTCGAAGGACCAGATAGGCAGACATCTCATGGCTTGGCCTCTTGTCAGGGAAAGTCTGCAAGTGCATAGGTGGGCTTCTCCAGTGGATCCTACCCACATTCTGAACCTTGGCCCTCTTCAGGTCAGATTCCTTTGCCCAAGTCATCTTTGCACAGTCATCTGCATCTTTTTCTCCTTTTGAGTTTTGGAAGTTAGAAAAAAAATCATTTTTTTAATTTTGATAATACCTTGTATTTAACCTAGTATGTCCAAAATACTGTCACCCAACATGTACTTGATAAAAGAAATATTGAGTGGTTTTAGCCATTTTCTCATATGTCCCAAGACATACTAAATCTTTGAGGTTTATGTCAGTTTTTGACACTTACACTGCATCTTATTCTGGATGAGCCATATCTCAAATGCTCCATATGCACACCAAACTAGTGGCTGCTATAATAGACAGCATAGCCATTGACCTTTAGATTCAAGGAAACTGGGGGGGGGGGGACCTTGAGAGATCTATCTGGTCTTCCCATTTATATGACTTTCATTACATAGAAGAAAGTTGTTTTATGTCCACTTACATATTCCTTCATTCATTTGTTCAACAAGCATTTATTTGGTATGAATTATGTACTCTTTGTTTTCCATATAGCCTCTCATTTTCATCTCAAACCTGAACTCTGGGATGGATTTTTCTTCTTGCATCTTACAGGCTAAGCAGCAGGTCCCAAGAAGTGAAGGAATGTGGTTCCACAGATGCCTATCTGTGACCTGATCTGACCTCAGGCTTGTCTCCTTGCCTTTACTACCTGTGCTGTGGCCTCTGTGCTATGATGGGCTACTTTTCTGGCTTGTCCTGGCCTCTAGGACCCAAGGAATTTAGATGGACTGGTATCATTGAACTTGTTCTTGGAGGGCAGAGAACCACACCACATATTATATAGGACTGGTGGGACCAGGCAGACATATTATTTTTCAACTTTGGCCTTCATTTCAATTTTGCGTCAAGGCCAAGGACATTTTCATATTCTGAGCCTTAATGGAAACACCAAGGCACAGACTTGAGTAATTTCCAATCCTAAGAATTATTACAATAATTAATCACATTTACTATTGCATAACTTGAGCCTTGCTGTGGGAGTTTTGGGTGAACTTTTATCTACAGGGTATTTTAGCTTTTTTCCTGGATCAGAAATACCACATGCTTGGGAAACAAAGAGGCAAGACTGAAAAAAATTACCCTCCTTTACTTATTCTTTTCTAATTCTATCATTTTTTTTTTTACTAAGTTTAGAGGTACCTCAGGAACTCCAATCATCAAAGTTTTGGCTACTTCTGAAATGAGGGATTCAGAAATATTTAATAAGAGAGAATGTAGATTGACCTTTCCAGGATACTTTGGACTCCTTTCCAGGTAAGACATAATTGCGAGAGAGAGAGAGAGAATAAAAAGAAGGAGAAAAGGAGAGGTTAGTAAGAAAGAGAGAGGAAGGGAAAGTAGGAAGTAGTCTTCTCTTTCCTACACTGCTGCATGATCCAGAGTGATCTTTTCTAAAATAAAAATATGATTAGTCTTGTTCCTCTCCTCCTTCATTGTTCTCCATTGCCAGTTAGTAAAACTCCAGACTCCTGAACACATGACAAGGAAGGTCCTTCCAAATCTAACAGATCTACCTCTCCACCCCTCCTGCCCCACCCCTGGCACTATCTCCATTTCACTCTATATGTCCACCATACCAACAGGCCTGCACCCTTCCCGGGAAAGGCTTCCATGACCGTGAACCCTGGAAGGTTCTCCTCTCCCCTCATTTGCCTGCAAGATCTGATGTATTCTTCAAGACTCATGTCAAACACCAGCCCCTCCCATGAAGCTCCACCCCTACCCTCTGTGTTCTTCAGGTAGACTTTGGCCTTCTTTTTGCATTGTATATATACCTTCATTCTGGCTAGACCTTCATGTAGCATCACACGTGTCTGTTTGCCTTTCTGTTTCTCCAACTAGGTTTGTAAACCACAGAAGGTAGGATCATGTTTCTCTTGATTCTGTGCCACCAATCTTAGAATAGGATCTAGAATTTTAAAAAAAGGTACTCATGAACTCTTCAAATACAGGTGGAGGGAAGGAAGGAAAGAAGGAAGGAGTAAAGGAAGGAGGAAAGGCAGTCACATGAGTGAGAATGAGTTTTTCACAAGCTTCCCTAGGCCTGGAAGTGAGCAGGTGCATTTGAGACAGTACCTACTTCAGTACTCACAAGAGCCTTGCAATGTGTTCATTATTCCTCTCCATCTCAGATGAATAAATGGATGCTCACATTGGTGGAACATTTTGCTCATGGTCACCACTGGTGATGTCAGAGCTCGGCTTAGAACCCAGATGTGTCTGGATTCAGGGCACACACATTTCACCACCCAGTCGCTATTTGATCCGAAACTATTTTCCTAAGACTCTGAAACCAATAGAGTCATTCTCCTACAACTCTGTTAACATTACAACTTGAATATTTTGGGGTGAAATTGAAAGACTGAAAAAAAAATCAGGCTTTATGTGCCCTCATTTACATTTAAAAATGCACAATAAGAACTAATATTTATTAGACACTGTGATGGCTAATTTTTTGTCATCTTGGCTGAGCCACAGTATCCAGATATTCAGTCAAACATTATTCTGGTTGTCTCTGTGTAAGTGTTTTTTGGATGTGATTAACCTTTAAATAAGTGGATTTTGAATCAAGCATCCATAATAAGGGTGGGCCACATCCAATCAGTTGAAGGCCTTAACTGAATAAAGAGTAACCTCTCCCAAACAAGAAGGTATTCTGCCAGCAGACTATTTTTGGACTCAAACTTAAACTCTTTTCTGGATCTCCACCCTGCTGGCCTATCTTATAAATTTTGGTTTTGCACCTTCATAATCACATGAATCACTTCCTTAAAATCTCTTTCTCTTGCTCTCTATCTGTCTCTCACACTTTACATGTATATATACACATGCATGCATGCACACATGCGTGCACACACACACACACACACACACACACCCCCTCTTGGTTTTGTTTCCTTGGAGAACTCTGACTAATACAAGCATGTACCAGTTCCAGAATCTGTGTGATGTTCTTTTTATCAGCACTTCTAGAACTTTGATATGCATTTGAATCACTGGAATTTTGTTACAATTAAGGTTCTGATTCAGTCTTTCTAGGGAGGGACTTGAGATTCTTCACTTTCCATAAGCTCTCAGGTGACTGATGTTGCTGCTGAGGGAATTCCACTCTGTGTGGATTGGTTTAGAGCACCAGATGTGGGATTGAATAGCCTGAGTTCAGCTCTGATACTGGTAAGGTTAAACCAAGATGACAAGAGTACTTACTTTATCATGTCTATCATGTGCCTGTTGTGACAATGAAGTGACAAAGTTGTATAAAGTCTTCAGAAAAATGTCTGGAACACAATATTCATACAATGAAAACGTATATAATTTTCTATTGTTGTTGTTTTCTTTAAAATAACCTGGTGGATCTCGATGGTGATCTGAGGATAGAAGGGGACCATAATTTTTGTTCCTTGGGGGATATTTAGAAATATCTAGAATCATTTTTGGCTGATACGGGTGGGTAGATAATGAGTGCTGTTGGTATCTAGTGAGTAGAGTCCAGGCATGCTGCTACGTATCCTACAATGCAGAGAAAAGCCCTCACAATAATAATTAACTGGAGCAAAATATCAGTAGTGCTGAGGCTGAAAAACCCTGCAATAATCTTACAAATTAGGGATTATCACTCCCAGTTTTAAGATGAAGGCAAAGAGATCCAGAAATATGGCTAAATGCACATATTTACTAACATCCAACCTTTTTTTTTCCCCCTAAAGCTACAGACCCAAAGGGGATGCTTTTGTAGCCTCTTAAGTCCATGTATATAAGAGCAACAAACCTGTACTTTCATAAGGCTGGACTCCCTTTTGAACTCCTAGGACTATAAAGGAGCTTTGAGCCAGTATTGTTCTTGAATTTCAATCAGAAGTGAAGTCCCAGAGGAGGCCACTCAGTCATGAACCATTCTTTGCAGAGCCAGTGGAGTCACACACCACTTGTGCAATTCAAATCCCCTCAGACAAAGGCAGGGCGATTATTGTTTTTTGAGAAAATGAAAATCCATATGGAATAGTGTGTGGGATTCAATGCATGTTTCAGACCTTGCACAAATGAACAAAAGGAGTTTATTTTTATTATTTTATAATCGCAGCATGACATATGTAAAAACCTCTGCAACTCACTTCTCTTTTCTCTTCTGATTCTACAAATACTTCTAAACTGTCATTGTCCATCTAAAAAGGGTTAGAAAATTTGTAGAAATAAAATCCAAAATTTCTCAGACTGATCCATAAAGTTCAAACTAACCAGCCGACCAACTAAACAAATAAAACCATAAATAAAAATGAACCTGAGAGATTGTGCTTTTATTAAGGTAGGGTTGACTCTAGCACTAATTAATCATATGACTTCTTCTTCAGAGCTTATATAAAATATCGGGATGCTAGAGATGCACGGTAAACTGTGGAGGAAGGGCTCAAAAGAGAGGTAGCATGCTAAAATATATCTAATATTAAAAATGAAAAAAAACTACCATCTACTTATGTAATTCATGACAGCCCAAAGGACATTCTATTTACCAAAGTGAAAATGAATGCTCCAGTTCTGGGGAAACCAGTATTATTAAGAAGCTCAGCAATAGCTGTTCTCTGAAGTCCTGAGTTAATAGTAATAATGCAGCTACAGAAATGAATTCCCCAATAAAAACTGCAATAGTAAAATCACAGAATACCAAAGGTCAAGTGGTAGATTTTAACTTCCAGGACCAAATGAGTATATTCACTATAAGGGAAAGCAAGATCAGAATGGCTGCCAGGGGAGCCATTCCTACAGCGACCTATGGAGGTGACTAATAGAGCATGATGTTCCTAGGGAGACTAAAGGTAGATGGACAGCCAACGAGAGTGTTACTTAATATATATACAACCAAGAGATCAGGAATGAATGAGCAGAAAACTGAGGTTGTCTGAACTGATGGAAAGCCATGATATCTTGCTATACATGCATGAAGTTTCTGTATGTGCTCTGGTTCTTGTATTCAAAGTTGACCAATGGAATGGGAAGTAGGATTCCCATATGGAAGAATTCTAAAGAAACATTGCAAATATCTAATATTATGATTCCTTTGCCCTTCCCCAAAGAAACCTGTAGCTATTTATTGGGTAACTTTAAACTGGGAAACATGAATATGCAGATCTTTTGAATAATGTTGGACACATGGTCCAAGTCGATGCCGCTATCTAGGAACTCGTGCTGTCATGGTTTATATTATATTAGGGGCATAGTGAGATCAGGTAATAAGTGGAATCCTGACACAGGTTTATTTTGCAGTGTGTTCATCTATCCTGTGTTCACGTCTTTGGATCCCTGAACATCAAATTCAAAAGAACATCCTCCAAAGTTAACAGAATAATCATTAATACTGGCCTTGCAAAGTAAGAGCAAAGGTAGTAGGTAAGACCAAAAAAAGGCTCCTAAAATCATTGTACCTATCCCCATCTTGGCCAAGATAGTAAGTAAAAAACAGCATTGTAGATATTTTACTTGAGCCCACGTATCTGTAGGAGTTGTTGGAAGTAGCTGCTGTCTGATCAGGAAGATTCCTCCATGCAGTTAAAAGGAGGTTTAAAGGTACATCAGACCAAACTTATCATATGAGAACCCTGCCAGGTCAGGGAGAGACTTTGGTAATTTTGGAAGAAAAAGTAGTCATGTGAAACCCTACAGATAATAACCATAAAATACTGGATATAACTTAAAAACAGTGAAAAATATGTAAAACCAGATAGACTAGAGAGTTTATAATATATCCATCTAGAAGGGGTAAGAATTGGAATTTGTGACTTTCTGGTTCAAGGGCTGTCTAACACATGCAGCTCTAGTTGTAGAAAACCACAGTGGGAAAAACAGCAGTTCAGAAAAGGAAGAGCAGCTGAAATCTTATAGTAAAAGATCAGGCAGGAAAAGCAGTAGAAATTGATAGAATACTGTAAATCATTTATAATGGAAAAAATAAAAATCTTAAAAAAGATCAGGCTGGAAAATAAGAATTCAAAACTGTCTAAGGTGCTAGTTGGCAACGAAATTACACACATGTGGAAGAAAATTCAGGTATCTCCATGGTGAAGGAGAAAATATCTGAAATATATTTCAGAATATATAGGTATGTGATGCCAGATATGAGAATGATATTGCCTTTTATTAAGTGTATCCTTCAACCATGAGCATATCAGATGGCAGAAACCTAAAATTCAACATTCTTGAGGTATCATAACACAAAGAATAAAGCTGGCAGAACAGCTGAAAATTATGTGGAATTTCCAGAGACAAGGAAATCATAGAGAAGGTAAATACTATATTTGACTAAATCCTTGCCTGATCTCCAGATTTCTCAGACACAGGGAAGATATAGAGGGAGTCAGACTGAAAGACTAGCAGAAGGATGCCATAGGAACTGATATCAGTAGCTGTATACTTTGAGGGAAAGTAAATTTGCAATTTGAATGTAAGTAGGTTAGCTACCTAATATAACCCAATAATCCTCAGGAGAACAAGAAAAAAATTTCTGAGCCAATAGGGTATTATTGACATGTCTAGACTTCAATCAAGAATTACTAACCCAGAAACAGAAAAGTATGAACCATATCTAGAAAAATATTTTTTTAAAAAAGGGAGGTAGTGAATAGAAACTGAATTTGTTCAGGAAAAGATGCTGATTTTCATAGAAAAAGTCTTCAAAACATATGTGACACAAATATTTAAGAAAATAAAAGAAAAATATGTTGAACAAGCTGAAAGAAACTATTTCAAAATGAACAGGGAGGAAATCTCAACAGCATAATGTAAACTATTTAAAAGTGGAAAGTCTAGAGTAGGAAAATAAAATAGCAAAAAAATTCCCAATTCAACGGAGGGAAAAATTAATAGAAAATCAAACTGACTCTCAAAGAGACCTGTAAAGTAATGTGAAGCATTTTGACATATATTTAATTGAAATCCCAAATGAAGATGAAAGACAATATCATAAAGAAAAATAACAAAGAAAACTAAATTTAAAAACAGATTCCTAAATTTGGTTTAGAATAATAATTTGTATTAATAATATTAAATCATATTAAAATATATAATAGTTAATAAATCTCAATGAAGCATGAATAGGATAAACACCAGAAAGTAATCTTTAGAGATATCAATGCCAAACTAATAAAAGGTCACAGTAAAAAAAAAAAAAAAAAACTTAAAAGAAGCTCCCTTAAACAAGTCAATGAATACACACAAAAGAGCCCAAACCACCGCCATTACCAACAATAACAGACATGTTATAAAGAGGGAATAATGATAAAGATAGCTGATTTATCATAAGAAATTATGGAAGCTATAAGATATGGGAATACTATTTTAAAATGCTAGGGGGAATAGCACTTGGAAAACAAAACCAAAAGAGAACAAAAAATAACAAACCAAAACAAGAAAACCCTGTTACTAAAAGTTCTATATCTGGCAAATGTATCCTAAATGAACGTAAATTTCAGATATACAAAAACTTAAGTAATTTATTAACAGCAGATACATACTACAAGACATTCTAAAATGAGTTCTTAAATCTGAGCAAAATGATACTAGATGAAACTGAGATCAACTGAAAGCAATGAAGAATATCTGAAATTATAAGTACGTATGTGGGTAAATATTAAAATATCTCTCTCCCCTCCCAACACACAATCACTCTGGTTTTCACTTTCTTTAAAGCATACATAACTATATAAAGAAAAATATTTCACTGAGAAAGTCTAAATTAAAGGAAACACTGATGCAGGTTCTTATATTTTAATGTAATTAAATATTAATCAAAATCAGATTGGTATAAACTTAAGATTTATGTGTAATCTCTAGAGTAAACCCTAAAATTATGAAAAATATAGCTAGAAAGCCAATATAGCTACTAAAATGGAATACTAAAATATGTTGAATTAATACAAAAAGGCAGAGAGGAGAAATAGAGAACAAAAAACTAGATTAGACAAACAAAAAAATAGCTCACCTAAATATAACACATTAAATAGACTAAATATTCCATTTGAAACACAGAGATTGCTGGAGTTCCTGTCATGGCTCAGAGGTAACAAATCCAGCTAGTATTCATGAGGACATGGGTTTGATCCTTGGCTTTGCTCACTGGATTAAGGATCCGGTGTTGCCATGAGGTGTGGCGTAGGTGGCAGATATGGCTCAGATCTGGTGTTGCTGTGGCTGTGGTGTAGGCCAGAAGCTGCAGCTCCAATTTAATCCCTAGCCTGGGAACTACCATATGCTGTGTGTACTGCCCTAAAAAGACAAAAAAAAAAAAAAAGGATTGTTGATCAGGATAAAAAGGTAAGAATCTAGTGTCTCCTATTATCTCATTTCTATAAGAGACAGTCTTTAAATACAAAGGCACAAACAGACTGGGAGTGAAGTTAAAATATGTATTAAACAAATAGGAAGCATAAGATAGCCAAAATGACTATTTTACTTTTTTTGTCTTTTTAGGGCCACACCTGTGGCATATGGAGGTTACGAGTCTAGGAGTGGAATTGGTGTTGTAACTGCCGGCCTACACCACAGCCACAGCAATGCCAGATCCAAGTCATGTCTGTGACATACAGCACAGCTCATGGCAATGCCAGATCCTTAACCCACTGAGTGAGGCCAGGGATTGAACCTGCATCCTCATAGATGCTAGTCAGATTCATTTCCACTGAGCCATGACGGGAACTCTAAAAATGACAATTTTAATTTCAGACAAAACATACTCCAAGTCAAAGAATTTTACCACAGACAAGCAGAAGCACTTCATAATGATCAGGATGTCAATATGCTGGGAAAATGTAAAATTATAAATAAAAATATATGTAAAACAAAACTTAAAAATATATGCAACCAAAATTTATATACCTAAAGCTACACTTAGAGTTTTTTTTTAACTTTTCCTCTCAATAATTGGTAGACAACCAGACAAAATACAGAAGATCAATCCCTTTAATCAAACTGGCATTTACAGAACACTCTATGTACAACTGCAGAATATACTTTCTCAAGTATACATAGAATTTTCAGCAATATAGACCATATTGCAGGACATAAAACAATTATCACTAGGTTGGAAAAACTGAAATCTTAGAGAATGTCCTCTGGTCCCAACTGAATTAAATTAAAATAAATAAAACATCTAGAAAAGTTCCCAAATATGGAAATTACAAGTCTCTCATTTTGGGGAGGAGATTGATTGTATGGCCATATGAAGAAACAGCAGAGTTATGATTAAGTGACCATACATATTTGTCAAAACTCATCAAACTTTACACTTAAAATTGGTGAAATGTACTTTATGTAAGTTACAATTCAATTAAGAATATATCATTTATATCTGAAATATACTAAATGGCACAAATGAATCTATCTATAGAAAAGAAACAAACTCATGGACGTGGAGAACAGAATTATAGTTGTCAAGGGGAGGGGGAAGGAGTGGGATGGACTGTGAGTTTAGGATTAGTTGATGCAAATTATTGCATTTGGAGTGGATAAGCAATGAGATCCTGCTGCATAGGATACGGAACTATATCTAGACACTTTTGATGGAAAATGATGGAGAATAATGTGAGAAAAAGAATTACCAAGGACATTTTTCACAGAACTTGAACAAAATATTTTAAAGTTTGTTTGGAAGCACAAAAGACCCAGAATAGCCAAAGACATCCTGAAAAAGAAAAATGGAGCTGGAGGAATCAGCCTCCCGGACCTCAGACTATACTACAAAGCAACAGTCATCAAAACTGCATGGTACTGGCACAAAGACAGAAATATAGATCAGTGGAACAAGCTGAAAGCCTAGAATTAAACCCACGTACCTACAGCCAACTCATCTATGACAAAGGAGGCAAGAATATACAATGGAGAAAGGATAGCCTGTTCAATAAGTGGTGCTGAGAAAACTGGACAGCCACATGGAAAAGAATGAAATTAGAACACTCCCTAACACCATACACAAAAATAAACTCAAAATGGATTAAACACCTAGATATAAGACCAGACACTATAAAACTTAGAGGAAAACATAGGCCAAACACTCTCTGACATAAATGACAGCAACATCTTCTCAGATCCACCTCTTAGAGTATTGACAATAAAACCAAAAATAAACATATGGTACCTAATCAAACTGAAAAGTTTCTGCACAGCAAAGGAAACCCTAAACAACACAAAAAGACAACCCACAGAATGGGAGAAAATCTTTGTAAGTTAATCAACGGACAAGGGATTAATCTCCAAAATTTATAAACAACTTCTGCAGCTCCATACCAAAACAACAAACAACCCCATAAAACAATGGACAGAAGATCTAAACAGACAGTTGTCCAAAGAAGACATACAGATGGCCAAAAAACACATGAAAAGATGTTCAACGTCACTCATTAGAGAAATGCAAATCAAAACCACTCTGAAATACCACCCTACACCAGCCAGAATGGCCATCATCAAAAAGTCTACAAACAATAAGTGCTGGAGAGGGTATGGAGAAAAAGGAACCCTGTTACATTGTTGGTGGGATTGTAAATTGGTGCAACCACTATAGAAAACAGTGTGGAGATTCCTCAGAAAACTAAACATAGAACTACCATTTGATCCAGCAATCCCACTCCTGGGCATCCACCCAGAGAAAACCATGACTCGCAAAGACACATGTACTCCAATGTTCACTGAAGCACTCTTTTCAATAGCCAAGACATGGAAACAATCTAAATGTCCATTAACAGAGGAGTGGATAAAGAAGAAGTGGTACATATACACAATGGAATGTTACTCAGCCATTAAAATGAATGAAATACCAGCATTTTTAGCAACACAGATGGACCTAGAAATTATCACGCTAAGTGAAGTCAGTCAGACAATGAGACACCCATCAAATGCTTTCACTGACATGTGGAATCTGAAAAAAGGACAGAATGAACTTCTTTGCAGAATAGATACTGACTCACGGACTTTGAAAAACTTACAATTTCCAAAGGAGACAGTTTGGGGGGGTGGAGGGATGCGCTGGGGTCGTGGGTTGGAAATCCTATAAAATTGAATTGTGATGATCATTGTACAACTATAAATGTAATAAATTCATTTAGTAATAAAATAATAATAATAATAAAAGAATATATATATGTATATGTATATATATATGTGTGTGCGTGTATGACTGGTTCACTTTGCTATGCAGAAGAAATTGTAAATCAACTATAATAGAACAAATAAAAATCTTACCAAAATATAGGTGCACTGGGTAAATGGCAATTGAAGGATGCAATACAGGATTGGTATTCCTTCTCCTTTTTCTAATTGTATTTTCCATTCAGCTTAACCCATACACAGAATCTATTGGAATCCTGTAGTTTTCTGGTAGACTACCACAAAATTAACTAAAGATTTAGCAGCATTTTAGCTATGAGGCAAGCGTTTATCTTTGCTAGAGAAACCAAGTCTTTGGTTCATAGTATAGATCCTATGAGTCCTTTTTCAATTGCTGTCATGAAGGATGATCACAAACAGTTCACGTTCATAGAACAACAGTGTAGATTCATGACCTTGACCTAGGGCTCTGTTGATTCTCTGGCTTTCTAAAACAATGTTGGTCGATGAGATCTGGACCATTTAGACTTTCTGAGGAATATCACAATGGCCTGCTATACATTTGGTAATTAAATGTATCTGATGAGAAAGTATTCTGGATACATTAGTAAGACCCATGAATTCAGAGGGAGATAAAACCTACAAAGATTCAGAGCCTATATGCCAGTAAAATTAATTAATTAATTAATTAATTAATTTATTTATTTATTTATTTACAGCCACACCTATGGCATATGGAAGTTCCCAGGCTAGGAGTCAATTGGAGCTGTAGCTAGGGCCTATGCCACAGCCACAGCAATGCTAGATCCAAGGTGAAACTGTGACATATGCTGCAACTAACTAGCAGCAGCGCTGGAGCCTTAGCCTATTGGGTGAAGCCGAGGATCGAACCCATTTCCTCACAAAGACAATGCTGTATCCTTAACGCACTGAGCCAGAACAGGAATTCCCTATGCCGGTAAAGTTTGTAAGGATCCATTTTGGCACCTTGTTCTAAAGCACAAATATTCCACATTGTTCCTGCCATTAGGAAAGAAGCCTCATGCTTGGTATGCCTCCTTGGATTTTGAAAGCTTCATATTCTGCAATGGGGAATATTGTTTTAACTCATTTATTGGTGATGCAGAAGATCAGTTTGAGTGGGACCCACAGCAATATAGGCTGTATTTGAAGCATGTATGCTGCTTGGACCATGTTATTCCACAAATTGTATGATACTATAGGTATCTATTGTGGATTAAAATGCTATATAAAGCTGCTGTGAGGCCTCAACTGGAGAATTACAAAATAGATTCTCATAGTTCTGGACTAAGGCAACAAAGAGAACTATACTCCTTTTGATAAAAAGCTGCTAATATGGAACTCTGCTGCTATGGAGCTGCTGTGGAACTCTGCTGGAAACTGAGAATCTGACTATAGAATGTCAAGAGACCATGTGACCAGAACTGTGCATCATGACGTGGGTACTGTTAGACTGGTCAGTCAGGCAGGGTTGAAAAGCAATGGGACCAGGACTATCAAAGGTTTTGAGTGGATTTTGGTTTAGATGCAAGGTGAAATTCCCTTTGGAGATGATCATCAGTCCAGACAAGACAAAAGAGAAGGAGCTGGTGACTGCAGACAAAGCCAAAGGATTCTACAACAAGGCACCAGCATCTCAGGTAGCAAGCCCAGCACTTGGCACAACCTGAGCTTTCCATCCCCCTGCCATTATGTGTCAGTCCAGCCTGTATTCTCCTGCCCTTTGCTCCAGTTAGATTTGATCACTAATAAACTACTTCAGTCCTATTTACTCCAATGGAGACTATCAACTCATGGGATTACTTTCATTTACTCAACCACAACACTCCAGGAAATTCTAAAGAGGGACAGTTGAGCCACAGTGAATAGTTAAGGAAAGTGAGGAAAATAGAGTTGAAGTGATTTGCCTAGTGTCACAGATAGTATGCTGTGGAGCCAGGACTCTGAGGTCCATTGCTCAAGACAATTTTAGGATGAGCTAGTATATATAATGGTAAGAAACACAAGACTGTGAACTCCTCAAGAGCAGGTATTTTTTTATTTGGGGTTAATGTTATTTCCAAGAACCTCTAAAAATGCTAGTCATATGGTGGGTATTCAATATTCACTGGATTTGGATTTATCTTTCATAATATTATATTAGAGCTGTAACATGATACTCGCTACTGCCTTTAATAGGTATGTCACTTAAAAACTTGGCATGAGATCTGGCTCTACCACCTACATGTTTTAGGACCTTTTGGAGTCTTGCATTTTTAATAATCTCTAAAAAGGAAACAATAAACCCTTTTATCCAGAGTAATGTGAAGTCAAGTTGAAGGATATGAACGTGGTAGCATGCAATTGACATGTGATAACTTTTCCAAATACTTTTCTAAGCAGCTTCTACCCAAGACTGCCATGTACAGGTATGCAAGTTGTACAGACATGACTTCAAGAGGTGTCATTTACTTCATAGTCTTTGTAAGGAGTGATCCGAGATGTTTTAGGGAACAAACGTTTGTGACTTTCCAAAGCAGTTCTGAATCTAGAACAGTAACCGGAGCATAATGAGAACACAATAAATCACTTTCAAACAAATCACTCATCATTTAATGAATTAACGACATATATATCAAGATCTATTGTACCCTGAAAGTCACCCATTCCAGAAAGTTTTAAAACAAGTAATAAAAACCCCTCAACCAATCCTTAATTAAATATATGCCCAGCCCTGCCCAGGCATCAAAGGAAGGAAACAACTGGGTTAAAAACATGATTCACATTTACCGTTCCATAGAAACTTCCACTGATGTCACCAGGAAATTCCATGTCACCACATCCATAGATCCCTTCTCTGCTCTGATCATACCTGGCCTCTTAGTAGCATTTAATAGTCTTTCCATATTGAAGCCTATCTTTTCCCTCTTGAATTCTGCTTTTTGGATTTTTCTCAATCTCATTTGCTGGTTCTTCCTTCTGTAGTAGATTCTAAATGTTGACAGTGGTCCAGGGCTCAGTTCTTGAATCTCTTCTACCTACACTTTCTCCCTCAGTCAGTGGTTTACAACCGTGTTGGATATTAGAAACATACAAGGAGCTTTTAATAATATGGATGCCCAGACTACACTTGAGACTTACATAAGAAACTGAGGGTTACTGAAACAACAGTATTTCTTAAAGGCTTTCCAGGTAGTTTCCATGTGTAGTCAAGGTTGGGAACCAATGGCTGGGTGATCCCATTCATTCTGCAGCTTTAAACACCATCCATATGCCGTTCATTCCCAAACTTATGATCCTAGCCATGGGTCAGATTCCCAGCTCTGTTTTCAAAGCTGGCACCTGTCCCTGATTCATTCCATACACTTCTGACTTGTTTTGGCTTTAGTACTTGCACAAGCTTTTCAGCTCTGGATGAGAACTCCCTGGATCACACATACAACCACCCAGGAGCATATTAAGCTTCTCATTGCCATCCACTTCTCTCCAATCATGCCCCTACCCCCCCATCAGGCATTCAGACAAGCTGCTAATATTACCATAGTGGCTCAATTTTATTACATATTACCATGTGATAAGTACTGTGCATAGGCTTTTATATATTTTACCTCATTTAATACTCAGGAAAAACCCTTTGAGGGAAGTATTATGCATGATCTTATAGGAAATCAAGTCTTTAAAAGATGAACATAATCAAAACATGGGCAGAAGACCTGAAAAGTTATCTCTCCAAAATAAATGTATGAATGGCCAATAGGCACATGAAAAGATGCTCAATATGGCTAATTATTAGAAAAACGAAAATCAAAACTCAATGAGGTATCATCTCACAACCATCAGAATGGTCATCATTAAAAATTCTACAAATGAAAAATGCTGGAGAGGATGCAGAGAAAAAGGAACCCTCCTAAAGTGTCAGTGGGAACATAAATTGGTGAAGCCACTATGGAAAACAGTAAGGAGGTTCCTTAAAAAACTAAAAACAGTACTATCATAGGATGCAGCAATCCCATTCCTGGGCAAGTATTCAGAGAAAACTCTAATTTGAAAGATACATGTGCCCCAATGTTCATAGCAGCATTATTTATAATAGCTAAGACATGGATAGAAGTAACCTAAGTGTCCATCAACAGATTCATGGATGAAGCGTACGTGGTATATACATTGTAATGTAATGTTACTCAGCTATAAAAAAGAATGAAATAATGCCATTTGCAGGAACATGGATGGACTTGGAGATTATCATACTAAGTGAAGCAAGTCAGACAGAGAGAGACAAATATCCTATGATAACACTTACATGTGGAATCTAAAAAATTTGACACAAATGAACTTCTTTACAAAACAGAAATAGACTCACAGACATAGAAAACAAACTTATGGTTACCAGAAGGGATAGCAAGGGGGATAAAATAGGAGTTTGGGATTAACATATACACACACCACTATATATAAAATAGATAAGAAACTACTGTTTAGCACAGGGTACTATACTCAATATCTTATAATAACATAAAATGGAAAATAATATAATAAGGAATATGTATGTATAAATATATATCTGAATCACTTTGTTGTACACTTGAAACTAACACAATAGTGTCAATTAACTAAACTTCAATTTAAAAAAGGTGAACAAATTTATTAGAAGTCACATGACCAGTAAGTATAGGAATAAGGACTCAAGCCCAGGTCAGTTTTATTCCAAAGTTATATATAATCATTAAGCATCCTGCTGCCTGCCTGTTGACTTTCAGGCTGACAAACCATACCCACCTCTGAGAACATATTTATACTTCCTATCCCACTATGTACCATCAAATCTTTGGAATTCCAGCAAGTTAGCTTTAGATGGGGCTGGAACGTTCTTAGAATTCACTTATTTCATTTTACAGTGGAGGATATCAAGGTCTTGAGAAAGAAAGTTACTTTCTCAAAGTCAAACAATTAATTAGTGTCCAGGCAAGAATTTAAATTAGGTCTCCTATGAATCCCATGCTCTTCCCAGAACGTAATATCGCCTCCCACTAAAATGGATCATTTCCAATAATTTATTTTTCCCTTCAACTTCTTCAAGGACCCTTCATAAAACAGGCTGTGTGTTGTTCAGCTGCAGAAAAATAATTATTTGTTACATTTCCTGCACCCTTTTTACTTTTAATTTCACTCAATTCAAATAGTCATTGCTCGCCAAGCTACTTTAGCCACAGAGCCCTTATGAGGATTATTTGTCGCCTAAGTCTTATTTTCTGAGGTAAATTAATGATGTGTTATTCCCAGAGACTTTATGGTGCTTATCACTATATTAACTCACATCAAAAAAATCACAGGGAGCTATTTTTCAAGCCCTGCCTAAAACAGCCTCAAGAAATTCTAGTGCATTGGGGGCTTTGAAATATAAATGCACATACGGATCGCATATTTCTCATAAAGAAAATGTTTTCATTTCACATTAGGTAAAAGCTTTCTTTAAAAAGTTGTCACTTAGCATAGGAAAAGATTCATTCCTTCTTAGCCTGGTTTTCAAGAGCAGAAGGACCAGTAGCTTTGCAAATAAGAATTATGATTGTAAGTGGTGGTTTGGTATGGAGTTGGCGAGATTGCAGGTTTGAATTTCTGACCTCTGAATGACCAGTTCTGCATTCTTCAGTGTGTGCTTTGAAACATATCACACAATCAGAGTGATCAGTGCCTCATCTGTAAAATGGGCAGGGAAATATTATATTAAAGTTGAGGGAATTGAGTGAAGTGGGTAATTAAGTGAAGCAAAGCACCCTTAGTGTCCTAGATCATAATGGACTTGAGTCAATGCAATTTTTCTTCCTTGAGAAGACAGTTTGTCCCTCTCGGCTTAAAGAAACTGTCACTTTTCCAAACTATTCTAAGTAAGTTCCACCCTTTTCCTTTTGTTACTCGTTCACCCACAAAACACCTCTTAATTGTGAGCCAGCCATGCCAAACACTGTGCAAGCAGCTCAGTATCCTACCTCCTTCTAAGAGCTTGGAATGCGGTGTGGACACTAGACCAGGAAACGGGAGATTGTGTTCCAGTGCACTCAGAACTCTGCTGGGTGAATAGCAGGCATTGTGTGGCCCCCAAGGCATCTCTAACTAGGGCGTCTTATTGACAGAGAGGGAGTGACGCCTACACTGAGCATCCAATAATGCACCTCTGGCTTTGGAAAAGACTGACATACACAACTGGTTCCTTCAGGGCTAGGTTAGGTGGACAGAGAATTTCTTAAAAAGTGAAAGGTAACTGTTGAGAGATACTGTTTATATATGACACAATATGTGTGTTTAAGAAAATTCTATTGAAGTCAGCCCCCAATGAAACAGCAGCAGCAAGGGAAGCAGAGAAGAGAGGCCAACCTCCTCTAAAGGAATATGGTGGGGAGAACAGAGGCCATTGTGTATTTGGAAGCTGGGAACTGCAAGGAAATCTGCTTGATGGCATTTTCCTCTCTCTCTTCCTCTATCCTCTTGCTCTCTTTTTTTTAAAAAAAAACATTAATTATCACCATAAATTATGAAGGCTGTGTTATCCTCATTTTGCATAGGAAAATCCAGGTTTCAGAAAGTTCATGTTCTCTTGCCCAAGGCCACACACTAGTACGTGGCCAAGGCAGGGATTAGGATTCACCCAGACTGGCTGGGCAGACTGTGGTCCCTCTGCCTGGCTCTCAGGGTCTCAAATAGGTGGGCCGGGTACAGTGCGGCAGGTCCCAGAGCCCAGGACTGCTCTGTCACAACAAGTAGGGATATAAAAACCAACAGTTTGCCCTGTACATGCTACATATCTTGTGATCAATAAGACTAAATTAGGACTTCACCTTGGTTCAGTAGTGGGACCTTGACCAAAGGCCAGGCAGGTGATCATTTGCTCAGGAGTGAGCTGGGCACAAGGATGCTGGAGAGGCCTTGCAGGGGGTTTGGTCTGATGGTCTAACATCTCTGGGCCCTTTAGGGCAACTTTACTCAAACAGGCAGCAAGTCATTGGTGGCAAGAAGGATCAAAAGGGTTCTTCCTTATTTAAAAGGGGAAGATAAAGTTGCTGACTGAGATAAATCATGGATAATGAGAACAGGGACTGGAATAAAGGGAAAAAAATGGAGTTGGGATGGAGAAAGTGGCAAGCTGCTGAATCAGCTCTCTGGCAGAAAATGGAATTAAAGGGTTTTCTTTCTCTTTCTGACAAAATGGATGTTAAGGCCTTTCTTTTTATTTCTTTTTCCTTATTCATCTAAAAGGTTCTCTTTAGGAACAATGCATTGGAAATGCAAACCAGAAAATCCTGCCAAAACTCTTGATGAGATAGATGGTGGGGAGGGGGCAGTCACTGATACTGAACTTGGCCCAGAGGGATAAAAAAGTGTCCTCTCTCACTGAGAAAAAGGAGATATTTCCCATCCTCTGTACCAGGAATGAATCTATGATGTCTGATTTTCCCCTGTACAATGGAAAGAGAGGGAAAAGCAGAAAAAGCACATTAATATTTGCTGATCATTAGCCATAGTCCAGCAATATACTCAGTGACATACAATATTATGTCATTTAATCCCTAGCGACGCCCTGTGGGGTGCATCATATCAAAATGTTCCCATTTTGCTAAGAAGAAAAATTAGGCAAAGAGAGGTTGTTCAAGGTCATTGTGCTTATAAATTGACAGACCTGGGATACACACCAGGAGCGGTCCAGCTCCAAAGGCCAGATTCCAGCCACCTGCCTCATCAGCAGAATGGTATCCCTTTCCTCTCTACCTTCACAGTGCGTTGCAGCAGACAAGTCCTTAGGTAGGAGTTAGCTTTCAGCCTCCCTATCATCAAAAGGGTCAGTTTTTCTAGTTTTGCTCCTTAATCATGAAGAAGAAATTTGGAAGAAACAAAACAGTTCTGAAATGAGTTCTGAGGCTGAAGAGGCTCTATTTCTGGAGTCAGCATCTCTAAACCCAAATCTGAAGGTGAAGGTGATGGGTCCTTCTCCAACCATTCACCCCACCCATCTACAGACAACTATTTCATATCTGCTATGTGACGGACCTCATTCTAAGTAAGGGGCGAATGTTCCTTTCTTCTCTTTGGAACCTTCCTAAAAAGCAGAAGTATCAGACAAAGGCACACTCCACAGTATAATGGAACATAAAGTGGTGATATGAATAATGGGAGGTTATACAAGAGCTGTTTGAGCCACAAAGAAGAAAGGATACAAACACACACACACACATACAGTCTGGGGAATATAAGGGGAGGTTCCTCCAGAGTAATGTCAGATTGGAGCCAAGAAGATGACGTAGAGTTGGCCAGGTGGAAGAAGAGGTCAGTGGAAGTAGCATGCACAGAAGGAAAAATGTGGCTTAGGAGAGATATCACTGGGTGTTCTTTGGGTGGGGCTGTGCACAGAGGCAGGAGAGGAAGGCAGTGGGTGCATCAGGGAGGCCTCATGGAAATTTCTATGAGTCTTAACTATTCTATTGGTGATGAGGAGGCACTGAGGAATCTAGTTTAAAGCATGACCAGATTATGTTTATATTTTAGGAAGTTCTTGCTAATACATGGTAGATGAGAGATTCAGAAAAGAGGTAATAAGTAGCTCAGTCTTTTAGGTGATATTTATTTATACTTATATCTTGTTTGATTTTATATATTATTTGCACTTATATATAATTACTTGCATTTATTTATCTTCATTTATTTACTTATTTGTTCCTGCATTTGTTAAATGTTCATGGAGTGCCTAATATGTGTCAGATACTGAGCTAGACTCAAGGGCTATAAAGGTGAGCAAAACCAGGTGTGATTCCTGCCAACACAGAATACTGAATCTAGAAGAGAAGCCAGAAATAATTTAAATAAGCATAGAAGTAACGTTACAGCTGTCACAAGAACTCCAGAGGGGAGTGTATGGTGCCACAAGAGCCTGTGAGGAAGTGATTTGTCCTTTTCAACCTCCACGAGCAAGGGACACATGTCCTGCTTTTGCAGGATCAGTGGTGGTGAGGTGAGAGTCATGAGAAGGGAAGAGTGTTTCAGAGAGGTTGACAATATAATAAAACCCTGTCAGGATAGGAGTGCGGAAGGGACAGGAGTGGCTGGAACAAAGGAGGTGAAGGAATCAGGATGTGACCTGAGGCTGGAGGTCAGGGGCACGTTGCCTTGATCAGTGAATTGTGAGCCAACATGATGCACTTGCCTGTGAAGCGGGGCTGACTTTCCCTCTTGCCCCTCTGCTGTGGCCAGGAGAACAAGCCCACCACAGAAAGATTAGCCATGCATAGCAAAGCCAAATCATCCCACCCATCACAGCAAAGGCCATCCTATCCTAGACAACAACCAGATGAGCCCAACATGTGAGTAAGACCAGCTGAGACCAAAGGAGCCACCAGCCAAACACAGCCTTAAATTGCCAATATTTGTTCTTCTGTGAAATAAATGCTTATTATCGAAGCTCCTGAGTTCCTATAGTTCAACGTGTGCACGTGGAGTGGGAGATGGAGAAGCAGTGAGGAGTCAAGGATCATTTTAGATCCCTAATTTGTGTACCTGGACAAATACTGGAGCCATGCTGTGAACTAGGCTAAGATTTAAGGAGTCATGGAAAAAGCATTTTAGTCATGGCTAGGAAAACCAGAAGGGTTCTTTGCCCTAAGGATGGAATTGCATCCTGAGGCATCAATTCAGCCAATTTGGATTGTACACAATTCTTAGATCATTCTTTGCTCTTGAGTTTAATTGACTTGGGTTCAAATTCTAACCCTCATTTTTTTTATGTGACTATGGTGAGTTAATTAACTTTCCTGAATTTAAGCTGGAAATAAAAGCAATCATTTGGATTTGCAAAGTTTTGTGAGGATCACCCAAGAGGCAGTTAAAGTGTGAACCACATTACTTGGCCTTTGTTTCATACCTGAAGCATATTTGCTATTAGAATATAAATATACTAATCTGTGTTTAGGCTGTTCTCCATCTGCCATAATACTTTCCTTGCTACTCTAAGTCCTCTTTATGCTTAAACTTCTCTCTAGATTCACCCACAAGCTCTGCTCCGGAAGCCCTCCCAAAAGATTTGGTTTTTCTTCTTTTTTAGCTGCACTTGCCTCATATGGCAGTTCCCAGGCTAGGGGATCAAATCGGAGCGGTAGTTGCGGTCTAGGCCACAGCCATGGCAACACTGGATTCAAACTACATCTGTGACCTATGCCACAACTTGCATCAATCCTTAAACCACTGAGTGAGGCCAGGGATTGAACCTGCATCCTCACAAATACTATGTTGGGTTCTTAACCTGCTGAGCCAAAATGGGAACTCCCCAAAGAGTCTAATACTCCATGGACTCTCGGTTTTCTGAGTCTCTGGATTTCTGTATTTTTATATATACTCATTCATCCTATATTTATCCAGCACCTATCATGTGCTAATTGCCAAGAAGAATAGCTATAAGACACTGCTTTGCCATACTCACAGGGGGCAAATACCACCTGATCTCATTTTTTAATTTAAAAGTGAGTATTCATTTCACCTTCTGGGTTACAAACTGCTCTGATACACAGGGTTTTACTTCCTGTCCACAAAAGCTCTGTTGAGAGGCAGGACACGTATCGGTGGCCTTATGTCCCCTTCTCAGATGATTGTCAGCAGGTTGGCCATGCTCCCCACCTCCTTGTCACTTGGTAAGAAACTTTGCTTATTAGAGTTTATTAGATCTTATTTATTTTGGAATATATTTGCCTTCCTCATTAGTATGGTGGCTTTTGAGCTCAGGGGCTACAGGTTATTTACTTTTGTATCTCTAGTGTCCAGCTAAATGCCTGACAAAGAATAGGTACTTAATAAATATTTGCTGTGTGAACTAGGGTCAGAGGGTTTAAGGGATTTGCTCAAATCCACATGAAAAATCAAAAGTAGACCCAGGGTAATGATAGCTTTTCTTCCTCCCAATTCAAGAGCCTCCTCCCTGACAACACGTTCTTTCCTATGAATTTCTGTGACTGGTTTTAGGAAGCAGATGAATGATGTCTCAAAGAAAGGGTAATGTGTTAAAAGCATAATGTGTGTTCATTAGAAAACTGTTAAGGAAGAAAAGAAAGTGGAGGCCGAAGACATAATATTTCTTGGGCATCTACTATTTACACGAAAACATTAAGTTTCACAGCAACTTGATGAAGTCAGCATTATCCCTGGGCACAGATGAGAAAACAGAAGTTCATGGGAAAACCTGGGTCTGGTTCTATAGCAGGTAAGTCATGGGGATGACAGTTATAACCCAAGTGGGTCTGAATTCAGGGCCTGCTCACTCTTAATTATAGCCTATAGCCAAAAGTGACAGTGCTGACAAACGGATGAACGAATGAATGGGGGAAGCTGTAGATTAACTAATTTTCATTTGAGGAAACGGTCCTAAATATGACAGCCTTTTAAATTCAGGCGCTGAGCTTCCTGATCTTCAGACTGTAGTGTTCACTCCTGTGGCTTTGTAAATAATGTTTCTTTGTCGTTTTGTAAAATGACTCTGATTAGGAAGGGATTGATCATTTCCTAAGACTGTTTTGTTAAGAAGTGCCCAAAGCCACTCAGCATCCCCTGTTGGTGCTTATTTCTCTGTGTTTTGATAAAATATAATTGTCTTCAAGTCTCTCAGGATTGATTAGATGGAATGTTCAAAAGGAAAGCTGTCTTATTACTGACCCTGCATCTTTTAGTTAATAAGTTTTTTTTTCTAATTTTACTTCAAAGATGAAAGTTTCTTAATTAACCATCAGAGGTTCTCTGAAGCTAAGTATATTAAAATCATATTATGCCTTCCTGAGGCTCTCCTTAGATTTTTTATTAAGCAAAGCTATTGGAAGTAAAGATATGAGGGTAATCGTATCTATACATAATAAAGATACACTTATGAGTTTTCTATTCTCATCAACATCACTGCCATCCTGAAAAAGTCAATTATTTTGTAATATTTAAGGATGCTAATAAAAATGAATGTTATTTAGCTAAATCTTGTTAGCTCTGGAAATGAGAAACAAGAATATCAGGCTAGAAGGAAAAAAAGATCATGGCTTAATTCTAAGTGCAATTTAGCAAATGTGCATCAAAACAGCTCAATCTATTTCAACGGTTATTTCTTGAGAACTGCCATGTGCCAATTTTCATTGATTCTGAGAGGTAGAAAATTCAGACACTGACTCTGCTCTCAGGGATCTCACAGGCTCATAGGAGAAAGTGATCCTTTCACTGTAACACAGATGGGAATGGACAGGTGCATTAATACAGGCATATGCAAAGCCATGATATGGTGGGAAACTGATTCTCTGGGGGAAGGAGGAGCACTGATTTGCCAATCTCTATGGTGTAAATATTTCCACCACAGTTTATTTGCCTGGTTCCAATTAAAAAAACTCCCAAATTGAAAAGCAGCTTAAAAAGTCTTAAGTATTTAACAGTTGGGAGCTTTATACGTCGGCTAGGCTCTAACACACCCATGGAAGTGTGGGGGATGCAGAAAGGAAAACGGTAGTGAATTCTGCTTGGACTGGAGCAGGAACAGGATGTAGAAAAGAGGATACCTGAGCCATACCTGCAGGATGAGCAAGAGAGAACAGAGAACAGGAAGGAGGAATATTCCAGACAGAGGGACTGCCTTGTGCCAGTTTATGCGGACTGAGAATCTGTGGTGTGTTGGAGCATGAGTAATCTGAATTGCCAAGGCTGGGGCTCTGGAAGCTGATATTACACTGGAACCAGGTTGTGAAAGACCGTGTATGCCACACCAGGAGTTATAATTTCTTTCTATAGAAAATTGGAGTCTCTAGAGGGTCTCACAAAATCTATTTGAAGAAAAACCACTGAAATAGCCCAAGCACAGATGGATTCTGCCAAATGGCCAGGCTTTCTGCAAACACAGTTATTTTCAAAATGACTGATTTCTTGGCTAAATTTTATTGTTTTTCAAAGAATCTAGCTTATTTAGTACCATGGTCATAGGAGAGTAGAGAAAGGAAAGATGGAGGTAAGAAATTGAAATGCAGCTGTAAACAGAAATCTAGGATTATCTAAAAAAAATCAATGGGAACTAATACAGAAAATATGGAAGATATAGGTATGAGAAGAAAATAAGAATTATCTCACATCCTATCACTCATATGTAGCTACTTTTATCATTTTTATATTTGTCTTTCTAGTATTTTATATGTATATTTATAATGCACATATTTCTAAAATTGAAACAGTTCATATTACGTACGTTTCACTAAAATTACTTATGAACATTTTCTCAGGTCATCATGTATTATTCTACACCCTCATTCTTAAAGATTGCTTGATATTCCATTGCATGAAGATAACTTTTTATCCAATCAACTGTTTATGGGTATTAAGGTTGTTCGCAAATTTTTACCATCCCAAATGGTGCTCTGACAAAGCCTCCTTTTTGTTCTTGGCATACATTTTGACAGAACACTTAATTGGATATAGATGTAAAATTGTTTTTAGTATTTTTTTGAAAAGCAAATTTTAGGAACGCAAGAAAATAAAATGCTACTTTGTAGTTATCTCCTAATCACTTCCTGTCCTTAGCCCTTCCTTACCCTTTGATAGAATTTAATGTTGAGATGTCTTCTGTATTTTATATAGAAGAGCAAGTTCTCACATGTTTCAGGGTGTATATGATCTTTCTGTGATTCCAGCTAAGCAGTGTTCTGCTGGTTACTTCTTCCTCTACTCCATACATGCAGGACATGGTTTTATGACAAATATATCTCTATGACCACATATCCCCCACTGAAAATTAAGTATCAACTTTAGATTAGTCTTGGCCCCATATGTGTGAGGGGTTTGTCTTTGAGCTATCTGGATATTTAGAGCACTGGTTGGACATCACTGATGCAGGAAGTAGATATTTACATCAGCTGGGAGCCTGTGGTTCCTTCAGGGGCACCATGAGAAATAGAATTCATATAATACATTCTGTGTGAGGGCTTGCCGTATGTCAAGCATGGGTCTTGTGACACTGAAAATTCAATCCAAGCTTTGGATATCCTTGAACTTCAGCTTTAAGCATTTGGACTTGATCCTACAATTTACATTAGTTATCAAAAAGAGTCTTCTATAGGAAAAGCAGTATGTGAATCCAAGCACAAGAGAGAAGAAATCATCTTTTACAAATGACCACTTGGGTATTTTGGGAGAATGCCTTTCTTCTCTCCAAGTGATACATTGCATCACTGAAGTAATGAAACAAACTTGGAAGATATATACCTGCTGTAGAGCAGACACTCTGTGAGAAACAGAAGGGAGGCAAAAATGAAATCACAGCCTTTCCTAGAAAAATGCATAGTGTATTAGGGAATGAAGTACATAAGCCAGCAGTCACAAAGTAGCACAGAAAGTGTCATCATAGAAACACATAAAACAGAGAGACATGAGGGAGCAGGGCTGACTGATTGATGGGAGAGGTGGAAGGGAGAATCAAGCACCACCTCATGCTCTGGTGATGCCTGGAGTGGGTTTTAAGGTAAGCATGGAGATGATTTAGGAGGACAGAAGGCATTCCAGAGGCAGCAAACGATATGTGCAAAGGCAGAGAGACTAGAAACAGTCTATATATTTATCATGAAAGGGGCTATATGTTTCCCAAAGCATAAATTTGGCTGTAGATTTAAACCTGAGGAGTGATATATACATATATATATATGGTCAGATCTGAGCTGTAGACAAAATCTCAACCTGTAGAAGATTAGTTATAAGATGAAAAGACTCAAAATAGGAGAACTACACATTTAGCCAGAGAGAAAATGGTGGCTTGGGTGAAGGAAAAGGCGAGAGAGGGAAAGCAGACCGGCTAGGTATGAGAGGTATTTAAGAGGTACAAATGGAGAAGCCTTGGTGACTAATTAGATGAAGGGGTGGTAAAAAGAAGATAGTATTTTGGTCTCTGATTTCTGGCTGGGGTGGCTTGGTGCATCATGGAGATTATAAAGAGACTGAAAACAGCAGGGGAAACAAGTTTCATGACTTCAGCTTTGGACATAGGCTTTTGAGACACTGTGAGGTATCTGAGTGAGAAAAGTCTAGGTAGTAATGGCTTATGGTGCTAGATCTTGCTGAAGATTATTAGAATACTGTGACTCATGAAAAGGTTAACCTGTTTTAATGTTCCTGTTTTTTTATCAAGATCACAGCTTGTGGTCTTTCACCATGTACAGACCAGAGGCTAAAGGACTTTGCAGCTTCACAGTTGGAATCTATGGTTTTTCTTCTCTGCAGCAGAGTCCCATAGAGTATCTGGAATAACTGCTGAGAACTTAATGTCTGACATACCCTAATTAAAGATCACGGTCAAGTTTGGGATCGCTGGAAGCAGGAAAAAGAGGTAAAGTGCATTTATTATCAAACAGAAACCCACACCAATTCTAGCAGTGATTCTCCTGAAGCGGTAGCATTTGTCAAGATTGGCTTTCATTCTCCTTTGGAGAACTGCATTTTTCAGGAAAACACAGGTCTTTGTCCTTTTAGCTTGCATCTTCACAGGAAACAGATTTACATGGCAAATTCATTCATTCACTCAACCAACTTTTGTTGAGTGCCCATCATTTCAGATTCAACTTTTTTTATTTGGAGGATCAGAGATGGGTAAGATTTTCATGGTAAATAAGATTTGGCCCTACATCTCCAGGAATACAAAGTAGTTGTTTTACTTCATCATTATTGTTATAGCTCTTATGATTGTTAATAATTAATAAAGTTAGTAGTTTTACTTTGTGGTTTTGACAAGTAAAATCTTGATCTCTCTCTTTCCCAGATAAGGTACATATCCTGCTAGGCTCAATTATTATCCTTTGATTCCCTTCAACCAGGAAGAAATGTGAAGTGATGCAAGGGTTCCTCCCGACCATACTTGAGATCATATGTGGGGGCCTTGCTTTTATGCAGATTCCCAGATTCAAGCTCTGAAAATTCTGCTTCATTAAGTCTGAGGTCTAAATCTGGGAATTTTTAATTTTTACAAGCACCCCCAGGAAATTCCGAAGTACACGGCTTGTTGGGTACACTGTTGTGTTTAATACAACAAGGACTGTGAAGTCTCACTGACCAGAATGTCAATTCCAACTTTATCAGTGGAAAGTGGTGTGACCTTGGATAGGTTTTTATGAAAACTATTTAAGCCTCAGATTATTCATCTTGGAAAAGTAACGCGATGGAACATTTCATAGGATGAAAAGAAATTTTATATCTAAAATGGAAAACATATAATTGGCACTTAACTTTTAGGTTTTCTTCCTCCTTTCCCTTTTTATATCCCAATTAGCACCCTGTTTTGTACTTCTAATTTAGCACTCGCCCTTTCTTCCTTTAATGAGAATTCCTTTAGTGAGTGTCCCTTCTCTTTCCCACTGGACTTTGCACTCCTTGAGTACAGGGGTTTGCCCTCACTTTATTTCTATGTCCCCAAAACTTGCACGCAGCAGGAATACACTCAAGTCCTTTCTTAGAAAGTTCTCCTTAGACCTTGGTACTTTCTTCCTCTTACAATCTCCTACCAAAATGACCATTAACATTTCTGCAAGATTCACAACTCTGAAAATCCACTAATTCTTCTTTGTCTTTTTATAGCACAACATATTTAACAAGCCACTGGATCACACATTCTTTAATTCCCTAATCAAGAGGAAATGCCTGACTTAAATCAAAAAGCGATAGAATCAATGGCTTGTTTTGACAGTTCAGAGAGACTTATTCATTTTTTGGCCAAAGAATGACATGGTGACTTAGGTTACAGCCTGTAAGCCAAAAAAAAAAAAACAAAAAAAAAAAACAAACTTATTTACCACATCTAATTACATTGATTCCTTTAGGGAACACTTATTGAGCTCACACTGTGTGCCAAAGTACTGTGCTGGGTGGTAGAGATACGAAACAAGCACAACAGTCCTCATGCTCATGGAGTCCATGGATTAGTTTTGATAACAAATGCATACAGAGATAATTTCAACACAATGTGGTATATACTCATCTGGAGGGAAGTGCAGAATGTTTTGGGAGAGAGAAAGTTTCTCGATAGTGATCATTTCCAAGATGAAAGCTGAGGAGTGGAGAGTAGCAAGCTGAAAGAATAGAAATGTGCTCTGGGGAAAATCAACAACATGTGTAAAGACAAGGAGATGAAGTGTTCTTCATGCCCATGAAAAGCAAATGGCTCCATCTGGTTATGAAGGAAGAAATTGGAACATATATGTGGAGAGACTTATTTTGCTTGGCCTAAGGAATTCACTCTGTCATGAATCTGAAGGGAAGCCATTAAAAAGTTTTAAGTACAGATATGACAAAATTATAATTCTAAGTTCTTGTTTTCTGCCTGCTATAACTTTTGCCTTTAACTGAGTTTTCTTAATCTTTATTAAATGCAATTATATGTTTTCCTAAGAAATCTGAGCTTAACTTTCACAATCACCTGTGAGTTAAATATCTAATAAAAATTGGTAACACTCAATAATTGTGTATGACAAAAGTGTCATCTCAAGCAGTTGTTATTTATTTTAAGATAACATAGTGTCTTTAAGATTTCATTAGACGATGCTAATGTAAAATGGCTTTTTGCTGGTATTACCACACACAGTCTCTCCTAAACTCTCAATATTATTGGTCAGGATAGGTCAGGATAGGTCTCAATACTACGCTGCAGTAACAAATAACCCCCAGCTCTCAACGGTTTTGAAGAAAGCAGAATAGTAACTGTTCTATAAGTCTATTGTGAGGGACTGTCCTTGAGAATGGGCTTTGCTGATTCTAGTCTCTTTGGTACTTAGGTTCATGGAGAAGGTGCCTTTTTCTAAGTTGCTGATCAGTGAGTGAGAGGGAAGGCAGAGCTCTGAAAACTCAGTGCACCTCACAACACCTTGTCCAGAGCTGTCCTCACCAACCTAGAAGGAAGCCAAAGAATTCAAGCCTACCATGTACCTTGGGGAGGAGAAAACCAAAAATATTTGACAAACATTAATATTGCTACCATATCAGTAAAATAGCTATGAAATCTAGGGGGAAAATAAAGATAAAATCTCATACTACCACCTAAATCCAAGAATGACCAACATCCTTTTCCTAGAATCTTGGAGAAGAGTTTACTACTGTGGAAAGGCAATGTTGTCTGCCACTCCGGTTCTACGAGGACCAAGTGACCAACCACTGCAGCCATCCCACACCCCACCCACCATGGTGAGCCCTGAGGGGATTTCAGGGTAGAGAAAAACAGGAAGCATTCTGTGCCATGGCACAAGATAGTTAGTTGATGCATATCAGAAATAATTTCAGTGAGCCCAGACTCTTACATTTTCCTATATGTAGTAAGCAACTAGAATCACTAACTTGAGATGTTTGCTTTTTGTGATTAGCAGTATTTTTTGATGTTCAACTGTAAGGTTTTTTTTCTTTTTTTGGCAAAAAAAACCTACTATATATATATAGTAGGATATATATATATATCCCTCTTACCTCCTAGGAACAGTTCCTCAAACCCAACAGAGGCTGTCTTATGACTCTCCTCAGTAAGGTCCCAGAATAAAACTCAATCCATAAGTTTTAGGTTATGTGTTTTTCTTCTGTTCTCACTGCCCAGAACACCAATGATGGCTTGTTGTGGGGCAAACAAAATAGGTGGCTTCTCCTGCAATCTTTGGTTTATGAAACTGAGAAGCCCCATCTGCTAAAGTCATCTAAGGTCGCTCCATCATTCCCAAGCTATTTTCTCCATGGAACACAGCCCCAGGGTCTGCAGAAAATTAAAACTCAATAACTCTCCATCCATCTCAAGGTTTCTTCTTTTTTGGAGTGTGTAGAGTCCTTTTCCCTCCCACGATTCCAATTTTCTCATATGTCATCAGAGGCTATGATCACTAAAAGCAAAATATGACAAAAAGTACTACGCTAAGTGAGGTACAAATCTTCATTTCTTTTGACTCTGGCTGTGCTCCAATGAAACTGAATACTAGTAGCACTCACCAGACTCTCAGTCCCTTGTCATGGCCAATAGGGTTCAATATTAGAATTTATAATATGAAGCCAAAGCATTGACTCTGTGATTTCTGCTTGTTGCCAAAGGAATGGTTTCTTCCAGCCAGCAAAACTGAAGAGGCCTCTAAGTGGGGTAATGAAAAGGTCATGTGGTCATATAGATAGGGACTTAGATTCTGGCTCCAGCTGGGTGGACTCAAAAATTTTAATCTCCAGCGCTTCAGTTTCCCCATCTGTCAAGTGCAAGTCGTAACAGACCCACACCATGAGGTTGTGATGAGACAATCTTATATTTAAAATACAGACAATGCCTGGCTAGGGTTTTGAGTGGTAGCATCACACTTTATAAGCATCCAGAGAGGGTGTTTCCTGAGTTACAGTCTATTCATGTGTGAACTTTCAGGAAAAAATAGAATACTTCCTGTAATGCCATATTTCCTGGTCTTCTAGTGATATTCTTGATAACCTGTGCAGGGATTTGAGTCTGTTGCCCCCTGAACTTCATTCTAGTAAAAGCCGTTTCTGGCTCCTGCTGTAATGGTCAGCAGCTTGAAGACATGAAACCAAAATTGGTAAAATAACAACAAAAAAGGATAGTAATATTTTTTAATTTTCTGAAGTCCCAAAGATTCAGGGAGCTAATTGTCAATGAACATACACCAGGTACAATGTACTATTCTAGGTTTTTCTCCTGTGAGATTGTAAATTCCAGAAATGCAAATATCTTGTCCATCTTATTGAGTCTGGTCTTATAAGAAGCCAGTCTGACATGTAATAGGTGCTCAGTAAGCATCTGAATAAATACTTCATTGAGTCATCTAGCCCCATACTGGGTACGCAATTGACCCAAAATAGGTGGTAACATTACATTTTTCTGAGCTTTAGACTCCTTATTTGGAAAAATAAAGGAGTGAGTCTCAAGGATTACAAACTCAGATGCTTTGAGTGGTCTGGTGATGTTAAAATAAATGTGTAAAGACAGCTGATTCAATGCAGGAAGGAGGGGTGGGAACTATGGCTAATTAGAGAAGGGCCCCAGGGATTTGCATACAATATTGCTTTTAACAGTCAGCATACCAAAGAAAAACCATCCCCTGAAGAATTAACTCTCCCTGCAGGCTGCTAGTTTGTGGTCTTAATAGTGACAGTGCAGGTCCTTTCCTACACTAACATTCTCTGGTTGTGTGAGTCAAGGTTCCCTTGAAGCTTTACTACCTGTTCACAGCTTGACTCTGGCAGCCTTGTTAACTTCTATTTTTTTTTTAATGAGATACTTAAAAATGTTTGCATGTAATTCCAGATGACTTTGTGGCCTTATTTATTAAGGATGCCTCTCTCCCCAGTAACTGATTTTGAATTTCAGATAACACTATTTATGTCCAATCCTGGGCATGAGGTCAAATGGCTAAACTGTGGCTTATTCACTTACACCCCAGCCACAAGGTTTCACTAGATCCAAAAATGAATTATCCCTGGTGGGGTCTCTTTGACACATGGCTCCGAGAACTCATCATTTCAATGTCAGTCATTCCCTCCACCTGGCTCCAATGTCTCACAGGTTTCCTGACAACAATTAGGGGACTAAAATCACTCATAATCACAATCACACCTGCCTTCCTTATTGGCTCACAGGCAATTTACTTCTCTCGGCTTCTCTGTCATATAACACACCCCGGGTGTTACTTTTCCAAACTTCAATTATAGACATTCAATCCGACAGCTTCCCTTAAGTTATTATTCTGCCCCCTATTTTCTGATATTGATTCCAAATGTTTCGGTAAAAATATAAAACAAAAAAAAAAAGTTGTCAGCCATCCGGATGTTTGAGAGATCCAGATGTGTATCATATGTAGACTTGCTTCTAGGATGTGATCTTGTAAACTTTGAAGAGATATGAATCAGAGGAGAAATTTTCTACCACCTGCCTTTCCTTGCATATCCAAAATGCATGAACATATCTGCAAACAGAAATGTCCCTCCAAGGAGTTCCCATTGCGGCACAGCAGAAACAAATCTGACTAGTATCCATAAGGATGCAGGTTTGATCCCTGGCCTCTCTCAGTGGGTCAGCGATCCAACGTTGCCATGAGTTGTGGCATAGGTTGTAAAACTGGTTCAGTCTAAACCTGTGGTGTAGACTGGAAGTTCCCCTAGTCTAGGAACTTCCATATGAAGCAAATGTGGCCCTAAAAAGCAAAAAACAAACAAACAAACAAACAAACAAAAATAATGTCCATCTATACCCGAGTCATCCCTCCACCCATGCATGAGACATGGTAAAGGTATGAAATTCCAGGCTTTGTTCTTCTTCCTCAACCGTTTTCTAAAAGAAGATTGGAAGAGCTTTGACATTTATTTTCCCACTGGTCTGACTCATGCTGCCAGTTCTCTTAGAAGGCAAAAACAGCTAGTGTCAGTTTTATTTGAAACAATTTTCTTTCCCTGTTATGACAGTAACAACAACTACCACCACCAATTCCTGAATATATAAAATGTATTAAGTACTCAACCAGTGGCTATAGATCTCTTATGATATCAAATCCTTATAAAGCTGGCTGCGGTTCTGCCCGTTAATTCTTCCTATTTTAGCATCCTGAGATGGTTGGTCTTTGGTTCCCATGGTATAGATGAAAAAACCTAACCAACATCAAAGCTCACTGTCCTTAAGATGATGCATGAAGAATACATATGAAATTCAAATGCAGTTCAGTCTAATTCCAAATAAAAACATTAACAACAGAAGCTGTAGGTGTTACTCTGCTGTAGGTCAAGCCTCAGCACACACTATTTCACTATCCTTTGAAACACCCTGTGAATTATATATGGTTTTTCCCATTCTGTGGGTGAGCAGAATATTTACCTATTTTTATTTTAGTTCCTTCTAAGTTTGTGTCTCTGTGAGGTTTTCTCACTTTCACTCATCTTTCTTAATTTCCTCTAATTTAAACACTGGCTTGATTGGTGAACCAATGTACTTTTTTATTTAATGGGATGCATAATGCACACAACATATTGCTTGGGTTTATATAAACTGATCAAAGAGATTAAATTTATTGGTGGTATTTATTATTCAAGTAGTTCCCTATTTAGCACTTCCATAAAACTCTGCTTTTTGTGTAAGAGTGTCTCCCCTGAGAAGCTTCCACACCTCATATCTTAAAACAGTGTGACAGAAAGAGCACATGAAAAGATGCTCAAGATCACTAATTATTAGAGAAATGCAAATCAAAATTACGATGAGGTACCACCTCACACCAGTCAGAAAAGCCATCCTTAACAAGTCTATAAATAACAAACAGGGAGAGGGTATGGAGAAAAGGGAACCCTCCTAAAAAAAAAACAAAAAACAAAAGATGCTGCTTCTCACCCTAAAACATCCCTATGCACTCAGTCTGGGCCCACAAGACATCTATCCCATGGTAGAAATGTCTTTTGTTTTTCAGCCTCCATCCAAGGACAAATGGCTTAGTAAAGGGTCTGACACAGTATCGGGAATTCAATCCATATTAGTTCCTTCTTTATTTTCTCTTTTTTTCCCCTGATTTTTGTAACCTGTACATGATGTTTGAGACAAAGTAAATGTTCCAGAAAAATTGACTAAATGAAATAAATGACCTGGAGCTATGCCCTTTGTCCATTTATTTAATACTCAGAATTATTATGTAAGATGGGAGCTATTATCTCCATTTTAACAATGAGGAAACTGAGGCCAATGGTTAATGAAAATCTGTAAGGCTACACAGCTAATCATTTCCAGAGGCAGTTTTAACCCTGGCTTTCCTGTCTTATTTCGAGTCCCCTTATCTTCTTAACACATAAATCTCTCTCTCTCTCTCTCCATTATAAACACAGCTCAACTGATTCTGTACTTAAAAATTTACTAATTTATTATAAATATTTGTATTAATTAAAATTCCACTCAGCACTATGTATCATGATCACTGAGATTTTTTGCATCCTTTAAACTGGGCTCCTGGTGAGTAAGACACCTCATCCTTGTTCCAGCCCTTTACCCAATTTCTCATGTCAATTTTCAACTGTCATGTTTTTGCATACTGTTTAATTCATTAATTCCCTCATTCCTTCATTCATTCAGAAAACTGCACACAAACCATGTCTCCATAAAGTATGAGCTGTTGGTCTTAACCTGATTATAAAAAGCCCTCGCTGTTTTGTAGCCTGGGGCAGGTTCAGGAGCCCACGCTTGAATATTAATGAGAGGGAAATGGATGATTTTATGATTCCTGACCTTTCTGCTTTAATCCATTAGGAAGTATAGATTGGTTAGTAGTTAGCACAACTGGGCAAAAGCTGTCTAAGAGGAAAATTGATCCTGGTAAGTGCACACAGAGCGGTTCCGCCCGTTAATTCTTCCTATTTTAGCATCCTGAACTTCTGCTCACAGATACCTCAAGTTCATGTCCCAGCATGCCAGGCTGAGTGCGGGGGAGACTTGGCAAGAGCTGACAGAGATGTCATTTTTTTACATGTTAATTAAAGGGATAAGTTAAAGGAAATGGCATACAAATCAGCAGATTGGCACCAGGCTCTAGGAAGCAGCCCTGGGTGTCTCCTCACCCAGGTCAAATGGCCTCTTCCCCGAGAAAGTTTTGCAGATACTTGCAAATCACTGTGGAGGACAGATTCTCTTTGGCTCCATAGAAGAATCCCAGGTCTGGTGCCTCTATGTCATTGCTAAGGGCAGGTCAGGGAGAGGGAACAAGCTATGTTCTGGTGGAAAGGGCTTGGGAAACCTAAGTTCTTGACCCACTTCTGTCTCATTCACTACCTCATTCACTTCACCGTTAGAAAAGTTAGAGATGGATTGGAGGTCTTTAAGGACCAACCGAGAACTCCATGATTCCCTTGAACTCCCATTCCAGCTCATATATGTACCTCAAGGTCTGCCTTTGCACTAGACAAGGTCCCAAGTACTAAGCCAATTAATTACTGAAGCACTGTGTTGAGGGATTTCTGAAGCATGTATGACCCCAGAAGGTCAAGTTTCACAATGTGCGCATGGAGTGGAGTGGGACTGGGGATAGGGTTACAGTGTTTTCCTGAATGCACGTAATTGCCTTCCTTGCACTAGATGGGGAACTCATTGAGATAGAAATTATCTTCTTTCTTTATCCACTTGGAATTTAGCTCAGGGTCTTGAAAATAGCAGATGTTCCATCAATGTTGAAGGATCTTGAAGAAATGAAGGAACACCGCTCATGAAGCTTTGAGACTAAGTAGCGGATAAAGGGTACTTATTTCAATGCCTTTGTAACCACGTACAAGGAGAGAGCCACCAAATGAATCCATTACTGAATCCTAGATCTTTGCCCAGCGTAACACTGAGCCTGCTGTAGTTCTCAATAACAATATTTTGGGGGGTGAAATAATGAATTCTCTAAGCAAAATGAATATAAACAAGAGGTAATAATATGATTTCTGAAGTCAAAGTGCATGTGTTCAAATCTAAGGCTGATAGCTTGCTAAGTGTTATCCTTGTGCAGTTTCCTTCATTTTGCTAAGCCACAATGTCTTCATCTATAAAACAGGGATAATAACAGTATCTAAATCCATGGTAGTTAAAAAAAATGAATCATATGGGAGTCCATATTATAGTGCCTAGCATATATCAAGTTCATATTCACTTGACTATGAAAACATATTACATACTCTGCTGGAGACAAAAATATTTCATGTTTTCATAGTACTTCTAAGGAAACAAAGGCTATTTTGAGGAAAAGAGCAAAAAAAAAAATTCTTATCCTTCTGGGAGGGAGTGGAGCTTTGGAGAGGGAAGCTGCAAGAACAGAAAGCAAAGGGAGTCCACAACTCAGAGTGTGATAATTATCTACGGATGATTTTCCCGAAGCCCCTCACCCCCTGTAAACTTTCCCTCTTTGTAGACAAGTTCAGGATGAGAGGCACTAAATGCTTCCATCACTGAGTCCTAGATCTAGGCTGAACTGTATTCTCAAAGATACATCTGTTCTTACTTATATGGTGTTTTCTTAAAACACTTGACACCCATCATATTTTTAAAAGACCATAATCTAGGCAAAAGAAAATTACCAGAGATGTTCGATTCAGGGCTGGTAAGATTGTGGAGTCCTTTATCATTGCATGATCATTATCCATGTATATATACCAAGTGGCATATATGACATACTCATGGGGTATTTAAGGGAGCTATACAAAAATGCCTGGATTAATGCAGCAATACGGCTAGCTTTAGAAGGAAAGGGAAATGTCGTGACGTGACATGGGTCATAAATCTGGTTACTTGGCCACGTTATTGAATATTAAAATGGCTAGCAGAAAATTTGTAATGCAGGAGATGCTAAGTATGTTACTCATTTCCTTTACCTTATATCTTATGACCATTATTCACATCAGTGATGCTCTTCACACTCAATTCAAGACTTTAGTTCCACACCCTCCTCTATAAGCATCTCACCCACTTCCTTCTGTTGCTAAGTATGAATTGAATTTTCTCCCCACTCAATGGCAAATAACGCACATGCAACACATATCCATAGACTCTCTTCTGAATGTTAGGCATGCAGTAGGCACTGTGAAGGACACAAAATAAACAAGACATTGGTCCTCTTTCTCGAGATTTAAGAGCCGAACTAGTTTAGTGTTGAAAGAGTGGATGGGATTAACTTGGATTGTTATAACACAGCATAAAAAGTTATCCAGGATCTGTAGATTTGGACATGAAAATGTAAGTCATAAAAAGAAAAGGAGGAAGCAAGAAGGAGGGAAAAAATAAATGAATATATTTAGTAGCTGCCATCTACCAGGCACTGTTCTAGCCCCTTAACCATGTGTATGTCTATATTTATATGTTCACCTCAATCTACATCAATAAAAGTTCTGCTTGCCATCTATGACTACATCATAAAACAAAGGGGCCTCAGCAAGTTATTGTTGCATTTTAAAAATGAGGAGGCTGAGGGTCAAAGAAGTGAAGAAGTACAACTCAAAGGTACTCTTAGCAAAAGGGGAAAAATGATGGTCAGTAAACTTGTCTCTATAACTCATCTCTTGTTTGTTTTCCTGGCCTCCACATCCTTTTCCAGAATAATAACTTATGTTTAGTAAATGTCAGGCCTGTGTAACCTTTTTTTATATATCATGTTACAATAGCAATGCAGTAAAAAGGAATGTGGTTGCCCTTCCTCACTTCATAAAAGGGAAAACTCAGGGAATTAAGGAAGGAGGGATTTCAAAACAGGATCCCAAAGTGAGGCATCCCCTGTTATCTCATGCCCCCTTCTCCATAATCTGAAAAAATATGTATATACATATACATTTACCATATATATATATGTGATAATATTTGAATCCATCATGTTTTGTTTAGGTTTTTATTTTTTCTATTATAGTTGATTTACATTGTTCTGTCAATTTCTGCTATACAGCAAAGTGACCCTGTCATACATACATATAAAAATATATATATTCATTCTTTTTCTCACATTATCCTCATATTTTGAGCTCTCAGTATGTGTGGAGTGAGTTTTTTTTCTATTTTCTTTTTTTAATTAAAAATTTCTTTTTTTAATTAAAAATTTTTCTTATAGTTGATTTACAATGTTCTGTCAATTTCTGCTGTAGAGCAAAGTGACCCAGCCAAGTATGTGTGGAGTTTTAAGCCAAGCTCTTTCCATGTATGATAAAACCATATCCACTTGAAAACCCCATGACAAAATCCTATCAGCTTCCCCACTGTAGAGATGAGAAAACAAGTCCAGAGGAGTGAAAAAAAAAAAAACTTTGAAGGTCACATACAAGGCAGAGAAAGGATGTAGGTCTGTGTTGGCAGTCTGACTTCAGAGCCCTTGCCTTTAAGAAGCTGAGATGAAAAGGAAGTGAGTACAATGCTGAGGTATAGTCCCCTTCAGAAGTAGAAGCAGAGAATTGAAAAAATTCATGAAAAATATGTGGCTTGTTTCTACCAGGAATCCCTTCAAGCCCTGGATAGAACGGTAATGGACATGCAGGCAATGCCTGCTTTGGACTCTCTTGCCTCATTTCTCTAAGGTCTGCATTAGCATGAAGCTGGAAGAATGTCCAGCGCCCACCAGTCCTGTCAGCCTAGCTTGACACATTCAGTTCACATTTCTGTGAGTGACAGGCACTGCCATTCTGTTTTTCTTATGGTAAGTCCTCCTTGTCACTCCTTCCCCTTAGGGAGGTCTGCTCAATGTATTGACAACCCCAATCAGGAAAATCCAGAGGAAAATCCAGTCTGGGCTGTGTCCACCAGACCAAACTTCCTGCCTGGAGATAAATGCAGTCACTTGGTGTGACTGCGGGGTGAGGAGGAAGAGAACCACAGGGACTTGATTCTTCCGCCTGGAAACAGGGAGTGTGAGATTTGGAGCCAGGCATACAGAGCTGAGATCAAATCTCTAGTTTATACTTTACTAATCACACAGCCTTAGACAAGTTACTTAAAATTTTTGAGCGTTTGAGTCCTGAACTAATAAAACGTGATGATATTGAGCATTACTATGGGGCTTACATGAGACAATTAATGCACAGAAAGGTCCTGGCATATTTCCTGGCACGGCATAGTTGTTAAAATATGATCAATATAATGCTTATCATCAACATATTACCACCTTCATCTTCCTCCTCCTCCTTATCAATCACACAGGGTATTAGCCACAATTCTTCTGAGGCCCCTTAGAATATCTGGATCTGCCACTGTCACATAGTTTGGTCAAAGACTCTGGGTAGGTTGCAGAAAAGATCCTCTCTCAAGTTCAAATATTTGCTCATCCTGGAGGCAAAGGAGGGCTTGCTTTAGAGATTAACAGGAGATCCAATTTTAAATTTCCCATGTTGGAACTGAGGATTCTAAATAATGACCCGGAGAGTTGAATATCAACATTCCCCAGAGAGGAAACGGCCGAATGGCATTCTCTATTGCTTTCAGCAAATCCAATTAGTTGAAAGCTCAATTTACAATGAATCATGGGACTGATTTGTGGAAAGAACACTGACTAGGAATCAAGACAGCTATGATCACATCAAAATAACACTCATAATTAATATTTGCACTACTCTGTGCAGTTTAAAATGCATTTCATGCATGTGATCTTTATAACAACCTTCTGGGCACCTGCTATTATTTTCTCAGAATTCAGGGGCTAGATCCTGCTGGCTAATGCCTTAGCTGAATCTGGATTCCAACCCCTCCTCTCCGTAACCACAAGTACCATCCTGGATTGGGTGGATCACCCCTTACCCGGTGTCCTGGTGTCTTTTAATGGCCTCCTCACTAACCTTCCTTCCTCAGTTTCACATCTTGCATTTCATTTCCTACCCTAGGAAAGAAGGCTGTTTCTAAATCACAGACATAATCATTTCACTCCCCTGTAGAAAAACCCTCAAATTCTATACCTCTCAATTGCCATGGTCACCTTCCTCCCTCCCTCTTTCCTTCCTTCCTCCCTTCATCCCTTTCTCCTTCCTTCCTTCTTCCTCTTCTTCCTTCCCTCCCTTCCTCCCTTCCCCCTCCCTCCTTCCCTCCCTTCCTTCCTGTGTGCTGTTGGCCAAATGCTGCCTCATAAGGGTCATATGAGAGCAGCGATGAACAAGGATGCTTCAGGGGAGATGGAGGTGAAGCACCCAAACAGCACTTGTTTGCTGCCTCCCTACGTCCATCCTGCTCTGTTTCACTCCTCCCTCCCACTAACCCAAGTGATTTATGGAACTCAGTTTGAAATGTCACTGGCCTGTAGAATAAAATTCAGACCCCTCTCTGAGGAAAGAATCCACATTTAATCCTGCAATTCTCAGTGTGGAATTAGCTCAAGTTACAGAGGCAATCCAGGAGGTAGGCTTCCCATGGTGCAGAGCTGAGCTGATAGACTCAGAGCAGAGAGAACAAAAGATGAATGGCTAAGATGCCTGCCTTCCAATCTTCTTGTGGATCAAATGGAACCGTTTACACCTACAGAAATGAAATCTACCTGTTTACACATTTTTAAATTATTTTTGACCATGCCTGTGGCATGCAGCATTTCCCTGGCAGGGACTGAACCTGCACCACCACAGCGACCTGTGCCACAGCAGTAATAACATCAGATCCTTAACCCGCTGAGCCACCAGGGAACTCCTATGCTTACACTTTAGAACCCTCACAGGAATTTTTTTCGACCCAAATATCATGTCCTCTGCACAATCTCTTTATCTTCCCTGTCCCTCCTGTACTCTGTTTCATCTTGTACATGATTTTACAGCTACTTTGTGCTTTCATCTATGATACCACTGTCCCATGCACTGACACTGCAGTTCCACAGCTGTCTCTCCCCCTGGTCTTAAGAACAGGAAGCATGACTTATTCATCTTTTGATCAGTACTACAGCGATTGACACACAGAAGGTGCACCATTAGTATTTGCTGAACTGAAGGCGAGGATTTATTTCACTGATAAACAAAAGGACAGAATGTACGCAGATACTACCTAATGGTGTGGATGAGATTACTACCTGTAAAAGATGACAATTTTTTTAACAGAAGGATTTGATTGACAAGAACTGAATTAACAGATGACTCTTCTTAAAACCGTTGCCTCATAAGACATGAGCCATTACTTCATGTATAAAACAGACTGACTAAACTTGAGGTTGCAAACTAATTGTGGAGCCTGCATGGAGTGAGACAATGTTTGTGAGGGGAGGAAGAAAGTAAAGAAGCAACATATAAGCAGGATGCAGGGCTTTCTGGTAACTGTAAGCTGTGCCCTCAGCAATCTGAGCTTTTGACCAAGAAAATCAATGCATAGCAGTGGAGAGCTGATAGATGGGTGATCACCATAGAAACACCACGGTTCTCAGGATAGGTCAAGACTTGACTGTATCCAAATCAGCATATTAGCATATCTTAAGAAAGAATACAGAGAATGAAAGTGGAAGATTCCCCTTACCACGGGAAATAGAAAGAGAAAGAAAACTGACAGCTCACTGCAGCAATTCCCAGAGGAAGAGACACTGAATCTGGAAAATAGGAACGTTCCGTCTGCAGACAGAGAAACTTCATCAGACCGTATCTAACTCTAACGAAAAATCTGAAAATCTTCATTTCTTTATTTTGGTTATATTTTCCTTTTTCTCTTTAATTATTTGACACAAGTGTGTAAAAATAGTCATTAAAAGTGTGTGCTTTGAAGTCAAATATACTTAGGTTTGCGTCCCAATGTTGTCCCTAGTGAAAAATGGGAGCCTGAGTGGAACTCTTCCTGTGTCACCTTAGCATTTCCCACTGCAGTGAACTCTACCTGTCTACAAACTGCCTGATGGTTGCGTCTGCTCTGAGGAAGGCTGGAGAGTTATGCCCCACAAATCCACTCTCAGCAGACCTCAATCAGTGACTTATGGAAGGTGGTGTGTGTGTACCCCAATCCCTTGCACCTCTGATGGGAAAACGCTGAAGGATGTGTTCTCCAGACTGCCTGAGCTTTACCAATGGGATTGAGTTCCAGTAACCCACAGCAGATTTTGGCCAAATGATACACTTTGTATGTGTGTGTGCGTGTGTGTCTTTTTAGAACCATGCCTGGTGCATATGGAGGTTCCCAGGCTAAGGGTCCAATCAGAGCAGCAGCTGCTGCCGTACACCATAGCCACAGCAATGTCAGATCCAAGCCATGTCTGTGACCTACACCACAGCAACAATGGATTCTTAACCCACTGAGCAAACCCAGGGATCGAACCTGCATCCTCATGGATGCTAGTTAGATTTGTTTCTACTGAGTCGTGATGGGACCTCACAGATAATACACCCTTAATCGCCTCCTTTCCTCTTCCTGTCTTACTTCCTCACTCCATCATGGGTATTTCCTAGAATCATCTCCCAACTAAACTATCTGCACTGAATCTTGTTTTCAGCATTTATGTCTGGGGAGCTCAAACTAAGAGGGTGACCATATCTGTGAGTTTCACTTTCTTTTTCTGCAAATGGTCACCATTGTACATAAATGCAAGTTGCAAAGAGTATATAAGCTAATGCATGAAAAATGCTTAGCATGGGGCCTGGTACATTTCAGTTTTGTAGACATATTAACCATAAGGTGTGCTATTGTTCTCAAGAGCATGATTCATGCTAGCTAGGCTAGCCTCCTTGTGAGGTCCTGCAGAGAGAAAGGCAGACAAGATGCTACTCATCTCTGTCCACACAGAACTTATTGTCTCATAGGTAAATATAAGCTACCCATTATTCTTCATGAAAATGGCTATATCATACACATAGGAGAGAAGTGTGTGGTGCCTCCACTAGAATCTGGCGGACTACTGGGAGAACACTTGGTAGGGATTTGACATTTAAGGAGTGGATAGGAGTTGGCCAAAATGTGTATGTGTGTGTGTGTGTGTGTGTGTACGTATGGTAGTGTTATATGAGGAGAAAATCATATATTAAAACGCAGGTGAAACTCAGGAACATCATGCAGAGTGAAAGAAGTTAACCACAAAAAAAAGGATGTTCCGTATAATTCCATTTATGTAAAACTCCAACACATACCAAACAACCCCAAATGGCAGAAAACAGATCAGAAGGTGCCCGGGGCAGGAGTGGGAAGGGGTGGGGGGCTGACTTCAAAGGAACACAAGGGTGCTTTCTGGGGTGATGGAGGGCTGGTCGTTACACATGTGTATACATGTGTCAAAATGCTCTAAACCATATAACTTAAAATGGGTGCATTTATTGTCCCTCAATAAAGATCCTTTTTAAGGGTTTAAGAAGACTTGCATAAAGGAGAGAAAAATGGAGGAAAGCAAAAAGAAGGTAGGGACAAAGAGAAAGAGAAGGACTTCCATAATTGCCCTCAAGGAAGAGAAAAACTTCTCTTTAATCTGATCCCATAGGTATTTAACCACCACCATGTCAGTTCTCATAGTTGTTTCGTTTTGTTTTTTAATACTGGTGTGCTAATACTGCCATTTAGTCACAGAAAGGACTACTTTGGCTGTTTAAGTGGATATACTGAGAGATGTTCTGGTTTAACTGAATGTATGTCTTGTGAGTGAGGGTGCCATTTGGCAAAGCCCTGGAGTTAAACCAATTCTGAGCCACTAAGGAGATGGAATTTATAAAGTCAACAGGCTGACAGTGCCCCCTGCCTGCCCCTGGAGCCTGAACCTATTCACAGGGCAACTGCTCACGAGTGTTCCGGGTGGACTATCTTTTGCTGGGGATGGCTTCATCATGACAGTGTGCCCTAATCCTAATCAGCACCCAACATCCACCCCACCCCAACTATAGATTTCAGATTTCCCTCTTCTAATGCCAGGAAATAACACCCTCAGCAATTTTATCAACCAAGACCATCAATGAAAGCCTCAGAGATCTTCCTTCCTCAAGCCCCAGGCCCTGGAGAAGTTATAAATCAGACAGCTATGGTAGGCGAGAATTAAATATTACATGGTGCAGCTCTTTGAACTCAGATGGAAAAGTGCTCAATAAATGCATGTTATTATTATTGCTTCTGGCTATAGACACTAGGACATCTGAGACCCTTACAGTGAAAGTGTTTCTCCCCCACCACTCCTGGACCCCTGCTGGTTGTAATGAGACTTATCTGCTTACAGGTATTACCCTTGTAGTCTATGTTGCCTTTAATGTTAAATAACTTTAAGAGCCAACAACCACTGAAACCACCACTGCGCAGACATCATCTAGAAGACATATGTTTTATTCTTAATTGGGTGGTATGGATTATTTTTCTTTTCTGTATTACTGGAAAGGGGTATGAGTGGATTTTCCAGAATGGCGCAATAAAAATAAAATTCGATTGATTAATTTAATAACTATAGCGAGGAAGCATCTTGTGCGGCTGTGGAGAGGAAGTGTGCAATGCCCTACAGAGGGGGGCTGCGTAACTCATGTCTATTTGAGAGACAGACTCCTGAGCTGGATGCTGGCTTTTTGGAGAATAGTTCCTTCTTAGAAGTATCAGCCAGGTTGAATGGCTTATTTTCCTCCTGAGATCCATCTCATGAGTTATAAATTTGGGGCATCAGGGTATAGATTGTAAATCATATTTGTATAAAGTTCTTTAGCAAGTCACCCTCCACTGGTGCCATGATTCTATTCTAGAAGCACTTAGCACCTGCCTGTGGGTGGAATTCAAGGCAGTCCTGACCCCAGTGGGAGGGCTGATGAAGGGATCACTGGTTCATTTTCATGGTAGGGAATCTGAATCAGACATCATGGGGCTCATGATATTGTCAGCAAAATCCTTCTGTGCATATTTGGCTGTGGAAAGAATGATACTTATTCCTCCAAGATGTCTGTGAGTCCCCAGAAGGTTAAGAACCACTGCAGTGAGTATATATTTATGGGCTGATGACAATGGAACGTATGTGATGTTTTTAAAATGTATCTGTGAACCTAAAATAACCATTTGACCTGAAATGCCATTTCACCCCCAGGAATATTATCTAAAACTGATGCGATATACAAAAATGTTGGAAGTCTGATTCAAAAGGAGGTGGACAAATCGGACTCTTACTTATCCTTCAGGGCTCATTTCAAATGTAATTTCTTCAAATGGAATTCCATCATAACATTTTGCCGACATGTCCTTCGCACACGTTTCTTTTAAATGCCTACTTTCTGATCAGTGCTGGAGCTCCTTGGGGGCAGAATCTCAGTCTTTTTTAAGATTATGCTCTGGGACCATAGGGCCAGATAGACTCCATGAATGTGTATGGATTGGATAAGCAAACACAGCTCCCTGTGTGATGCGAGTGGCATCCACAGGGACCTAGGAAATCGGTGTGCAGCTCTGTGTTATCCACACCGCTTTACAGCGTGAGTGACATCTAACCTTCTAGGTTAACTCAAATCAGGAGATTAATTTTTACAAATATATTTACAAAAAGTGGGAAAGGAGGGGGTGGGCTGGCTTCAGAAACGATTGGACACAGAGCTCAAAACATCGAGACCTTCACATGGCCTTCTCTGCTTTTGGTCCTCCACTGGCTCAATGAGTTCCCACTACAGAGAGACTTTTTTCCCTGAAGTGATGAACAACTAAGCTCCTTTCTCACTGTTTAAATTTATTACTTCCTCTGAATGGGCAGCAGCTTTTTCAGAGAAACCGGCTAAATCAGCTTTCATTCATCTTGCAAATGGGGAAACAAAGTCAGAGGGGTCAACTTTCTGAATAATGTCACACAGCTAGAAAGCCGTGGAGCAAGAAATAAAGCCTTGCAAAAAACTTTTGTGGACCTGGGAAAGCCTGAGCTTCAATACTGCCTACATCATTATTTAAATATTATGGGTCTATTGTCTGAGTGATAATATGCAAATAGCCATGCCTTTCTGAGCTTTGCTCTTCCTAGCCAATAAATAGAGGACAAAATATGATTAACTCCTCAGACTTGACTGATAGCTATATACATTTATTTATTTATTTATTGTCTTTTTAGGGCCGCACCTGAGGTTCCCAGTCTAGGGGTCCAATTGGAGCTGTAATTTCTGGCCTACTCCCAGAGCCACAGCAATGAGGATCCGAGCTGCATCTGCAACCTGTACCACAGCTCAAGGCAACACTGGATCCTTAACCCATCGAGCAAGGCCAGGGATCGAACCCATGTCCTCATGGATGCTAGTCAGGTTTGCTAACCGCTGAGCCACAATGGAAATTCCTACTTGTCTATATCACACACAGTGTATCAATATATAATATGTTAATATATTATACAAACATATAATATAGCTATACCTATATATGTATAAAGTGAAATGATATATTTGAAAGTTTTGGCACATAGTAGATTGTCAAATAAACACTGACCAAGTCAAGTACATAACCCATCTAGAAATGTACAAAACATGATCATGAAATGAACTTCATGGAAAATCCCTCCCACTAATTTAATTTCTATTTGCCAAAATTTAGTTTTTCTTCTCTCTCACATTCATATATACTTTCTTTGGTGTACCTAATGATATTGTATTTGACATTCTATTCCAAATACAAACACACATCCTTAGAAAGAGCCTTCTATTCTTCCACTCATCCAAAAATATGTATAGATCATCTGCTATAGAAGGTACCAGACACTAGGGGATACATCAGAAAATAATGTGGATAAAGTCCCTGCCCATGCAGTTTCTGTTCTATAGGAGAAAGAGATTACAAACTCGAAAATAAATAAATGTATAGTAAAGTTTCAGTTTGAAGAGAAATGCAGTGTGGGAAAAAAAAAGGAAAGCGACAAGGAGATAGAGAATGAAGAGAAGGTAAACTTGCAGGAACTAGACCATCAAAGCTTCTATTTGAACAAAATCTTGAAAAATAAAAGAAGAAACTGGATATGTTAGAAGACTATTTATGGCATAGGACATAGCAACAGCAAAGGGGTTAGGGCACGAGTTTGTCTTTTGTTAAGATCTGGAAGAAAGTAGAGTGAGGAAGCGGGAGGTGAAAGGAGATGAAATTGAGAGGGTGGCCAGGGTGTAGACCTTGGGGGCCCTTGCAGCTATGGTAAGGTGTATGTGCAAGCTTCTACGTGCATTGGGAAGCCTTGGGGAGTGTCTGAGCAAAGAAGGGACTTGTATGATTTTCTGGGTGATGGACACGTTGCCAGGACAACAGTGGGACCAGAGATACTGATTTTGGTGCTACTGTGATAAAAGATGATAATGGCTCCAACAAGGAGTCCTGGAAGCAGTGAGACTTGAATGGGTTTAGGCCATACTTTGTAGACATTAGCTGACAGGATTTAATGATGGAAAAGAGGAGATTGCAAGGGTTGTGTGCATTTTAAAGGAAAAGAGAAAGAATTTAAAACTTTGTTTTATAATAATAGCCAATATTTAATGAGCTCTATAGGGCATGCCCTGTGCTAAGTGCTTTGACTCATCATGTCATTTAATGCTGGTCCCCCACCACAGACTGTGTTTTGTTTTGTTTATTTCGTTTATTTTAAAATGCTGACTCTGTTTATATAGCTCTTGCTCTCCTTGGCGTTGTGTCCCATTTCTTGCCCTGGGCGTAACATTTAAATCTAATGGCAGATTCAGGTTTTGAAAACCTTAATCCCCTAAGTGTCTTATAGGGGAGCTTCCTTCCACACTCACACACTAGTTCTCTTCTCTCAAATTCTTCAGATAATCACTCTTCCAAGCCTTGGCCGGCCTGCCTGCCTATGTGGGCCCAGATGCTGGGACAGGAGACCAGCACCTCTATTCCTGGCATCCATGTTCTTCAGCATTGTGAAGGTCAATATTATTATTATTTTATGCATTCAATATGCACGAAAGTAGAGGCATAGCGATTTGCACTGCATGAGAAAATTTTAAAAAAAAATCTTTAAAAATCCATTCATCTTGAGTGGATACTGTGAAAATGTTTCATTAAATCCCATACTTGGAGAATCAGATTGACCTACTAACTGGTTTTCTTTACCTGAAAGTTCCCATAGTAAAGTGCTGCTGTTGTCACGTTTATTGTTGCCGGTGAGGGTGAACATCAGAATACTTGGTTTACAGTGTTACCATCACAGCTCAGCAGAAACAAACCTGACTAATATCCATGAGGATGTGGGTTCCATCTCTGGCCTTGCTCAGTGGGATCCAGAGTTGCTGTGGCTGTGGTGTAGGCCAGTGGCTACCACTCCTATTTGATGCCTAGCCTGGGAACCTCCATATGCATCGGTGTGGCCATTAAAAAAAAAAAAAAAGAAATATTTGCTTTGGCTGTGACATGACATGATTTTGCGGTTGGTCTACTGGATGACAGGCCTTGATCATCCAATGCAACATAAATAGCCATCTTCAAAAATCAATGAGATTGATCTTTATCTATACATAATCCAGTTTTCACGTATTAAAGTCATTATTATTTCATGTTTTGGTAATTTTCATATGAATAATTAAACAAATGAGTAACACACTCAGTTGGGTTTAGGACAGTGCTTCATGATGAATGTTAGTATATTCACTGAAGGAAGAATTAAGGATCACTGAAAGTGCTGGGAATGGCTCTTAACTCTTCTTCAATAGCAAGCAAAGTCTAAGAACTTCAGCGATTTGATAAAATATCCCTGGAACCTAGAGCTGAAAGGCTGACAACTATGTCCATTAGACCTCCTGGACACCAGGATGCTCTGTGCATCAACCCACACACTGCAGAGGTCAGGGTACCTGGGAGCCAGGAGTGGGCAGTGGCTCTGAGGTCAGCAAGGAAGAAAAATATGTGTCAGATGCTCCACTGCTATGCTTGTGTTAAACAACACTCTCTATTAGCTAGGCTGAACTTGCTTTTTTCTGACAATGTAACTTTTATAAACTATTGTATCACCTGACCCCTCTGTTTTCCCACTTCTAAAATCAACAGACTGGACCAGATGATCTCTCATGTTCTTTCAGGCTGTGATTGTTCAGGGAAACTAATTGTTCCTCAAAGCATAATTTCAAAGATAGCGCAGTGAAAGATAAACTGGTGAACATTTGGGCCCAAATCAAGTATTTTCATAATGAAGTCCCAAGTTAAAAAAAAAAAAAAAGACAATTAGGAGAACAAATAACCCTCATAATTCTGCAACGTAAAGGCGTATGCATTCACAGCAGGGCAGGGTAAATACATCTCCACCCTTTAGTCTTTAATCTTTTCAATCTAATAAAACATAATCAAGTTTGGCAAGTTACAGAAGAAAAAGAAAATCAGAACAGGGCTAATAACTGAGAACGAGTCATAGGAAGTCCTTTAAAAACTATCTGTCGAAACATTAGATCCTGAGAGATTTAATTGTGATTTAATTCAAGTATTCAAAAAATACTGCAGTACATTCATTATGGAATATTCTGGAGAGTAGAACATAGAGAAACTATCCAATTCATTCCACAAGACTGATTTGTTCTTGAATCCTAAAGGTGACAGGATATTATGCAAAAATAAAAGGAAAACAAAACAATCTAAACCATGAACATAGATTTAAAACTGAAAAGTAACCTCCTTAAAATGGAATTTCACAGTCTAATACTGAGGATTGAATAACTCGATAGGAACATGCCCAGTTTCAATATAAGAAAGTTAAATATTGCAATAGAATTTTATCAGCAGGTGAATAATAAAAAACAAGAGTGGATGGTTATTTTAATACACCTAAATGCATTTGATGAAATCTAATAACATTTTCATTTTTCGAGATGGAATAAAATAATTCCTTCTTAATATGATGAATACTCCTATTTTAAACTCCCAAACAAATGATTCTTTATTAAGAGGCACAAGACACAGATCTCTAAATTAGGAATGAAACAAAGTTGTCCACCCTGTCCACCACTGTTTAACATTATTTAAGTCGAGCTAGTGCATAAAACAAATAAATAAAAATACATGTTAGAACAAAAAAAGCATCATAGATCCACAAGCCTTGCTTGAAAATCTGAAATCCAAAATATTCTGAAGACTAAACATTTTGCATCAGTCATTTAATGCAAAAACTAATGTGAGCTGGTATAAGGCCATTTAGTGTGATTGTTTATATTGCTACAGAAATATTAATATGTTTGATTATGGACTTCTTCCCTAGACCCTGCTATTTGTTTTTTGTTTTATGGTTTTCTTTTTGTTTTTTCAGGGCCGCACCCATGGCACATGGAGGTTCCCAGGCTAGGGGTCGAATCTGAGCTGTAGATGCTGGCTGATGTCACAGCCACAGCAACACCAGATCTGAGCCGTGTCTGCGACCTACGCCACCGTTCACCACAAAACATGATCCTTAAGCCACTGAGCAAGGCCAGGATTGAATGTTCATCCTTACGGTTACTAGTCCGATTTGTTTCTGCTGAGCCACAATGGGAATTCCTCTGCTGGGGGTTTTAAGTAATATATGGAATGTATACAATATTATCATTCAAAATTCTGAATTATAAGACATAGCTATCTCCAAGGATTTTAGATAAAATGCTGTGCATCTCTATTATGTGAAGATTATACACCAAAGGCATTTTATGAAGCCTATGATATTTGTTAGAATTCAATAAAATAAAAATTAATAAAAATTTTCAGTAAACAGCTACAGTAAGCAAGTCAGGGTTAAAATTCTTTATTTATGTATACATCTACCCCCTACATTGGTAAAGTGCTTCAGGTCGCATTTTGTTCATTTCTCTATCCCTTGTGCCCAGGATATAGAAGTAAACAGATATTTTATTTTAAAGAAGAGCTGATGTACAAATAAGAATATTGTTATTAATTTTTCCAATTTTTATTTTAATATATATAATTCCAATCAATATTCTGGCAGGAATTTAAATTTTCATTAGCTTTGTTTTAATTTCAAAACCCAAGAAGAGGTTGATCAAAATTTTTTTTGGAAAAGCAAAACAGGTAGAAATAACAAAAAAAATTATTTAAAAGGAAATCAACTAAAAGAGAAATCAGGTTCATGTGGAAATCTTCCACTTACTCTTTGAATGAGTTTTAACATGTTACCTCTTCTAAGTACCAATGACCATGTGTATAAAATAATAATAATTAGACACAACCAGAAAACTACTGAAGCTCCTCAATAAATTTAGGTTAAGTTGCAGAATATGAAATTAATATGCAGAACTCTGTTGTGTTTCTATACACTATCAGAAAAAGAAATTATAGAAATAATCCTATTTATCATTATATCAAAAAGAATAAAATACCTAGGAATACACATACCTAAGGGGGTAGAAGACTGGTACTTGGAAAACTATGAGACTCTGATGAAAGAAGTTGAAGAAGACACAAACATATGGAAAGATATACAATGTTCTTAATTGGCAGAATTAATATTATCAAAACTTTCATACTACCCAAGGCAATCTACAGATCCAAGGCAATCCTGTCAAAATGCCAGTAACATTTTTCATAGAACTAGGAAAAAATAATTTTAAAATTAATATGAAATACAAAATATCCCAAATAGCCAAAGTAGTTCTGAGAAAGAATGACAGAGCTGGAAAAGTCATACTCCCTGACTTCAGACTACACTACAAAGATATAGTAATGAAAACAGTATGATATTGGCACAAATAGTACTGACAGCTATAAATAAAAGAACAAAATTATGGCATTTTCTAATACCATATACAAAAATAAATTCAAAACAGATTAAAGACAAATTCAAGACTGCACAAAATAAAACTCCTAGATGAAAAGACAAGCAAAACACTCTGACATAAATTGTAGCAATCTTTTTTGGATATATCTCATAAAGCAAAGGAAATAAAAGCAAAAATAATAAATGAGGACTAATTAAACTCAAAAGCTTTTGTACAGCAAAGGAAATCATCAACAAAATGAAAAGACAACCTATAGAATTGGAGAAAATATTTGCAAATGGTGTGATCAAGAAGCAGTTAATATTCAATGTATATAAACAGCTCATACAATTCAACATCAAAAAAAAACCCAATCCAATTAATAAATGGGCAAAAAAAACTGAATATATATTTTTCCAAAGAGGAATTGCACATGGCCAATAGGCACATGAAAAGATGCTCAACATCACTACGCATTGGTAAAATGCAAATCAAACCCACAATGAGATATCATCTCACACCTCTCAGAACGATTATCACCAAAAAGAACACAAATAATAAATGTTGGCAAGGATGTGGAGAAAAGGGAACACTTGTACACTGTTGGTGGAAAAGTAAATTGATGCATCCACTTTGGAAAACAGTATGGAGTTTTCTCAAAGAACTAAAAATAGAACTACTATTTGACCTAGCAATTCCATTCCTGGGTATGTATCAAAAAAAAAATACCAAAATGCTAATTTGAAAAGAAAACTGCACCTCAGTTTTCATAGCAGAATTATTTGTTAATTGTCAAGATATGGAAGCAATCTAAATATCCATCAACAGATTGATAGATAAAGAAGAGGTGGTATATAAACAGAGCAGAATGCTACTCAGCCATAAAAAATGAAATATGCCATTTGTAACAACATAGATGGATTTGGACAGCATTATGCTAAGTGAAATAAGTCAGACAAATACTGTAAGATTCTACTTATATTTGGAATTTAAAAATACAACAAACTGGTGAGTATAACAAAAAAGAAGCAGACTCACAGATACAGAGCACAAACTAGTAGTTTCCAGTGGGGAGAACGAAGGAGCGAGAAACAATACAGGGATAAGATGAAGAGGTACAAACTATTAAGTTTGAAATAAGTTATATTTTATATTAACTATATTATATATATTATATTTTACACTAATCATGAATGGAGTATAACCCTTAAAAATTGTAAATCACTCTATTGTATACCTGTAACATATAATATTATACATCAACTACACTTCAATAAAAATAAAAATGATAATCAATAATATAAAAATTAAAAAAATACAGCGAGGCTAAAAAGTTTTGAAATATTTTCCCCTGTAAATTGCTTATTTAATAGTTCTTCAGCCATTTTCTCCGAAAAAGTGTGGATCTCTCTTCTGTAAAATTATTTACTGCAATTGTTTACTGCAAACATTGTACATGTCACATATACTGAGTCACCGGTCTTTACATCCTGTCATAGATTTTTTTTTCTTTGTTTTAGGGCCACACCCACAGCATATGGAAGTTCCCAGGCTAGGGGTCAAATCAGAGCTGCAGCTTCCGGCCACAGCCACAGCCACAGCCACAGCCACAGCCACAGCAACCCCAGATCTGAACCATGTCTGCGACCTATACCACAACTCATAAAAATATCAGGTGCTTAACCCAGTAAGCATGGCCAGAGATTGAACCTGCGTCCTCACGGACACCAGTCAGGTTTATCACCAATGAGCCACAACTGGAACTCCAGATTTTAAGTCTATTCTGGGTTGCTCTTTTCCACTGTATTGATATTTACAACTATTTCTTCCCCAATATAGGACATTTTTATATAACTTTATATTTCAATGTGTGGGTGAGTTAGCTAGAAGGAGAACTGAGACTTTGAGGAAGCAAGTTCAAGTTGCTTTTGAGAAATATTTAAGGTAAAGTTATGGGCATGGACATCCTAAAAATACAATAGAAGTAATGGAATAAAACAGCATTTTGTATCCAATTCCTATGGATAATGTAATCCCTTGAGGGAGGGATTGCCATTCCCATTTTACACATAAGAATCTGGGGTACAGAGCATCTAAGTCCCCCAGTTTTCATTGTTCCTACCTGGCAAGTCCAGGATTCACGCCTAGAGGTAATTTCCCTACCTGGTTGGTATAGAAGTGTTTTCCATCTACTGTTAACATGAGTCACTCAGACAAAATAGTGCTGGAAAAACACCAGAGATAAAGCCTCACCTACAGAAAGCGATTAGAACTTTTTCAACTATAAACTCAGAAACAAAGAGAAGGAGGTTGTACATTTGGAAAACTAGCTATGGCCAATGAGCACAGAGGAAAACAGGGACAGAGGAAGCAAGCCCTGGGCTCAGAGGGTAGACTTCACACGGATGAGGCAGCATCTCTACTCTCTTTTTTATTTATTTAATTATTTATTTATTGTCTTTTTAGGGCTGCACTTGAGGCATATGGAAGTTCCCAGGCTAGGGGTCGAAACAGAGCTGTAGCTGCTGGCCTACACCACAGTCACAGGAACAAAGGCTCTGAGCCGCTTCTGCAACCTATACCACAGCTCATGGCACTGCCGGATCCTTAACCCACTGAGCAAGGCCAAGGATAGAACCTATGCCCTCAAGGATGCTAGTCACATTCATTTCTGCTGATCCATGATGGGATCTCCCCTCCTCTCTTTTTAAATGCAAGTTCTCCATAAATGGATGGAACTCAAATCTTACTTTTCCTGCTATAAATGCTAGGCAGCACCTCAAGAATTTAAAATTGACCTTACTACTGACTATGCTTCCCTATATGAAGGTAGGCAGGAGGGAGAGAAAGGCTCTATTTTCACAAAAAACTGTCATGGTTAAAACAGGCTCAGTGGTAGTACTCAGAACCAGCATTTCTGAAAATTATAGAGCATCACTCTTTTCTCTACCCAATGACAGGCTGATCCAGAAAACTTGGGTTTCTCTTCACCTGGGATGGCCCTGCAACCCACATGGCACAGTCTTGCATGCAGATTTAGTTTGCCTGGTGCACAGTCCTCTTTTCAGAAGGTCCTCCCTAATCTAGTCCCAAGACCTGTTGGTTAAAGCTTCTTCACTTCACACGTTCTTTTTCAGAGCAGCTGTAACCATCTCATCCTGTCTCCTCTAACCACTCTTCAGTTTCACTTAAGTAGCATTTGCTGAGTGACTGCCACAGCCCAGCACTCTGCTGAGTCCCAGGAAGACAGTGACAATTTAAAAACAAAGACCTAGCTCTCAAGGGCTTCTCAGCTACAGGGTGAAAGACATACAATGCTGATAGCATCAATCCTTAGAAATAAGGCCAGTGATTTCAATATATACAAGATACAGATGTTTCAGTTGCATAAGGAAACTGATTTGATGAAGGAATTGAAACATGAATAAGATTTTGTCAGACATGCAAGGCAGTAGAGAACAAAGATCATGCTGGGGCAGAAGGCTCAGAATGTGTTAAGGCATGATGTGTGCAGAAAAATAAAAAGAAAGTACACGAGAGGCTCAGGACCAGCTTGAGGCTGCCTCTTGAAGGGCGTGGTGTACACTGAGGAGTTTGGATTTTAATGTAAAGGCAACCAGGAGCCACTGAGATTTTACACGTAGGAATGGTTACATAGGTCTTTGGGCATGGAGATCATCTCAAGACTGGTTTCACCACAATCCTATCTCAGAATCATAGGACGGAATTTCCTCTCTGTCCGCTCCACACCTGGCTTGCTTGGACATCGCCTTTGGACCCTGTCTCTCTAATGACCCAGGCTTTCCTTTCAAGGCCAGACTCTGGAGCAAGAGTCTTTTCTCCTTAATCTACCTGCCTCCCCCATATTGCTACCCAGTTCTAGTTGGTTCTTTATACAAAAAAGCATAGTCCTGGGACCACAAACATCTCTATCACCCGAGAGCTAGTTAAGAATGCAGAATCTCAGTCCCTGGTCAAAAGCAGCTAAGTAAGAATCTGAATTTTAATAAGATCCCTAAGGAATCATGTACCTGTTAAGGCATGCTTCCATGCACTGCAGTAGGTTTCATCATGGAGCTTGTTTGCACTGTGACAGAATCCCATCTCTCAAGCACCAGGCATTCACAGTGAAGAGGGGAGACAGGTGGAAGCAATGACATCCTTGAGGAATGCACTCTAGGTTAGTTAATGCCTGAACCTGATGAGCTAGAAACACCCTATGTTATTTCATGTTCTTGCTACAGGAGTAGTAGTAGTCTCATCTCATGTGACGTTCAGAGCATCTAGAGCCACGATCATTTATTTACAGAACACTGTGTGTTCTCTTCTCTAGAGCTCTTTATGACACTCAAGAAGTATGAAACTGGAGCTCCCCTTGTGGCACAATGGAGACAAATCTGACTAGTGTCCATGAGGATGCGGGTTTGATCCCTGGCCTCGCTCAGTGGGTCAGGGATCTGGCATTGCTGTGAGCTGTGGTATGGTTTGCAGACATGGCTTAGATCCTGCATTGCTGTGGTATGGAGGAGGCCAGAAGCTGTAGCTTTGATTCAACCCCTAGCCTGGGAACCTCCAAATGCCATGGGTACAGCCCTAAAAAGAAAAGGAAGAAAAAAAAAAAAGAAAAGAAAGAAAAAGAAAGAAGCACTACCATCTCTACTGATCTGAAGAACAAGACGCCAATCCAGAAAGGAAAGATACTTGCCAACCCTTCATAACCAACTCTCCATCCTGTAGCCTAGAACAGACAACTCTCCATCTCCACCAGCTTGCTCTGCCTTCAGCTGAAATGCAGAGGCTTTTGTGAGGGCATCGGATTCCCCCAGCATCTCCCTCCCTCTCCCCTTCTGTCTTGCCTTTTCCTCCTATACAAATAGTGCAGATGGATTTAACATTCCATGTCGCACATCTGAGTTCCAGATTCTTGGTTAGCACAGGCCTATTTCAGAGAGAGAAATCAAGCAACCGAGAAGCAGACTGCTCTCAGAGAGGGAGGGGAAAGCGGGCAATGCGACATAACTGCCCAACAAAGTGTATTTATGAGCATCATTGGAACAAATGTCTCCCCATAACTGCAGCCATCATCTCCTTATGTCACATCATAGAGACACTGGGAAACAAATAGGACTTATAACCTGATTTTCTATCAGCTGGTAATGGCATCACCCACCTCCAGCCTCCCTAGCTAGGCAGCATATGACTCACAGCTTCCTTCTGACTTCAAAAGCACTTTGGGACCAAAAAGAAATAAAACTATGTGAAAAACCACATACGTTCCATCAGGAGCTTGTTTCTTAATGCATCAGGCAACTGATCACCACAGATGCCTTAAAAGGTGCTGAAATGAATTACCATGGGCTTAAACTCCTTGGAAATTGATCTGACAGTGGGAAAAAATATGACCATTTTGATTCAGATAGTTCAAAACTATTTTCTTAGAACCTTGATTTTCTGAGTTTCTCAGCTGTCCCCCTTACCTTTTCCGCAAGCTCTCTGTTCAATTACCTACCCTCTCTCTCTGCCCCTATTTCTGCCACCACTACACTTGTCCAGCCCTCCTCCCCTCTTGCTCTCGTTTGGAATGCTGCAAACATTTCTGCTGGCCTCTGACTCTCGGCTCTATGATCTTCAACCTGCCCTCTGCTCTGTAGTATTATTGTTTGTAATATTTGTCTGTTCGCTTTTTTTTCATGAAGCCTGTGAACTCTTCAAAATTAGGGAGCATCCATATCTCTACCTTCTGCCTCTAGAACTCAGCATAAAACATAGCACGATACTGAGAAATGGAATTAAAACTACTATTCAAAGAATGATTTCAAGAACATGTTGCAACAGCTATGCTCTGAGCACCAAAAATGTGCCTTCAGAAACCTAGTACAGTACCAGCCCCTTGTGACAAGGATCGCAATGGGAGATGGTCACCCCGTTGTCCTACCTGCCCCTTCTCTGCCAGTCGGGGTTCCTCCTGGATCTATACGCATAGGGGAAATCACAGAGGCGGTAAATTTCACAAATTCTAATATTACAGGATTTTAGTAGTCTCTTCCCAGTTTGGAATTCCTATTAAATGCAGTTCTAGTTTAGGTCAGTTTACTTCTTTATATTCCTAGAAAACCTCCAGGACTTCTGTTTTAAGTTATGTGTTATATTTTATCAATAATAATGTTTCTTATGATTTAATAAGAATATACCAGGAGTTGTATTAAGTGCATGCTATCATCTGAACATTTGTGTCTCCCCAAATTCAGATGCTAAAATCATATCCCCCAAAGGTGATGGTGTTAGCAGGTGGAGCTTTGGGAGGTACAGAAGTCATGATATAGAACCTTCATGAAAGAAATATGAGCTTTATAAAAGAGGCTCCAGAGATCCTTAGCCCACTTCTACCATATGCGGACAATGAAAAGGTGCCAGCTGTGAACCAGGAAGGTGGCCCTTACCCAAGCTTCCTGGCACCCTGACCTTGGAGTTCCTAACCTTTGAAACTGCTAGAAAGAAATTTCGGTTGCTTATGAGCTACCCAGTATTTTGTTATAGCGGCTCACATAGAAGGAGATAGTGCATTTTGTGTTTAATCTCACATAACTCTAAAAATGTTTTAAAGATAGATACAATAAAATTCCATGGCAAAAATACCCCACGGTAACACGATTTCATATGATACAATTGGCAATTTTCTCTCGCCCAACCCCATTTTTAGATAGACAGTGGTAGGATAAAGTTTTTAGTTTCTGCAGGTGAGATTGGGCAATGAAATATCAGACAACCTTGTCTGGGTGTTAGAGAGGCTAAGGATGTGTCCCTGAATTTCCAACATTCTCCTGGCTCAACAGGCTGAGACAAGAGAGACCACAGGGAAGGGCAGGAAATTCCAGTGATTCAGTGGGATGCAGAATCTCCCCATCGATATTTAAGCTGCGGGGATACTTGCCACCAGAGGATGCTAAATCGAAGTCAGAAGCCAGACGGGTTTAGAATGCCTAGATGGACTCTTCTACCTTCTAGCCAGCCTACTGAAAAAGACTCACTCCAATTATTTCCCTAATGCAACCCCTTGTTTTATGTGATTAAATTTTCGTGCCCACTTATCCTGTTATGGCAGTCGTCACTATTCTATCATGCTTTTGTTATATTGTAGGAAAACAAGATTCAGAGAAGTAATATTGCTCAAAGGGGCAGTAGGTAATAGATCTGGACAACGAACAGGGATGGGTCCCCCTCCAAAGCCCACATCTGGCATCACTACCACCACGACTCCTAAACAGGATGATCTCTGAGCAGGTCCCACCCATGTGTCTGACGCTGTGCTGAGCACTTTGTATACATATGTCACTTAATTCTTAAAATCACCCAGCAGAACTGAAGTAGTATTTCCCCATTGTACAGATGCTGAAACCGAAGCTATCTATGTTCAGTAACTGGTGTGAGAATTCACATCTGCTAAAGGTCAGAGACAAGGCTCAAGATTAGATCTCTATGACTACAGATTTGCTGGGAGGTAATGGAGGATGGGCCCGAGGAAATAGTTAAGAGCTAATTTTCAGGCAAAACAAGAGTGACAGCTTTTTCAAATAAGTATTGAGAGAGAAAAAGGGAATTGCATGCAATCTGTGCCCACACTCTTGTACCTTCAAAGGCAGGAGGTGGGGATGGGGTGTAAAGAAGTTGACACCATATGATTTGAGTCTGCATCTTGGGCACATACAGGGGACCCAGGAGGTCAACATAAGTAACCCTGGGCCATAAAGTCAGAACAGCCCTGATTATCTAGATGGAGGACCAGGCACAGAAAAGCTAAATTCCTCTTAGCACACACTTGCCTATAATAAGGTAAAACAAACACAAAATCTAAAAATTTATCCTAAGGAAGAGACAGTGCATGGAATTGACTCGCTCAATCCTCCTATTTTAAGATGGAGATGAGTAAGACGTCATTGACATGGCCATCTGTATTGATTCAATGATTTTATTGAATATAAAGTACTTCTGAGGGTCTCTACAACTTTAGCCATCTAAACAACACTTTTTCTTAGACTAACTAAAGATCTTGAACTGTCTTCAAATAGGAAATCAAGAATAGCCATAAGTATTTGTCAGGACTTAATGCTGCATTTAGGGATAGGCTGCTGCTCTTGCACCTATTTTGAGGGAGGCTTATGCTCTCAAGTACTTTGAATGCTGTGCAGGTATTCAGCAGCCTGCTGGGAGGCGGGGTCTAAATACAGCTGTGGAAAGTTGGACCAGCATCCCTGCTACACCCTGTCAAGCTGCATCCATCGGATTAGGTTAGGAGTTAAGATGTTACTCAATGTGACCAATGGGATCAGAAGCAATAACACAACCTGTCAGCTAGTGCCTTCCTGACAATTTCAGGGTAAGGAGATTGCTTCCTGCAGTTCTGAGCAGGGAAGGGGTACACATGGCACGGGAGAGTGGTCGTGGGGGTGTCTATTTGGTTTCTTATTTACAATAGTGGTGCTTGGTGGGAAAGGAGTGGTAAGTCAGTCTTATTTTCCTAGGCTTATTTTAGGATTTTTCTTGTAAGCTGTAATACTAAGACTTTTCTTATAGAACAAGAGTCACAAGAGCTTACACGCTGCATTTCAGGGGCTGGAGGGTCTCCTGAGAGCAAGGCCAGAGAGAATTTTGAGGTCTTCTCTTTCATAAGGGTCACTTCCACCAACCCTGGCATTCAGACAAGGCCAGCAAATGTAATTGAGGGTTGAGGAAACCAGACGCCAGCTAGGAAGTGATTGAATCTTGCCTTCTATTTGCTGGCCTTGGGGCCATGGGGCTAGCCTCAGTTTGGTGCCCATGAATACCCTGATATAGGCAAACAGGAAGCAGCAGCAGCTTGGCTCCTGTCTGAACCATGCAGATGATACCCTTGAATGCGTCTGCTAGGAATGACTCACAAACATATCACCTGACACTTCAGTGGTAGAAAATGCAAATGAGGAAGGACTCTTCAGAGAGCGCGTTCTCAGAAGTGTGATGACCTCCAAACTTGCAAGGGATCATTGCCCATGGATTCCTAAGCACTGTGTGATTCTCTGTCCCTTCTTCTAACATCAAGCCTTCCTGATACACATCAACTACACACAGAGAGCCAGAGAAGCAAAATAAAGACTTGATTTTATTTGGGTGAATCATCCTGAATTCTCCTTGTTTGTTCAGGTCTAGGTCCACACCTGTTCCTTTTATTGTTTGTGTTTTTGTTTTGTTTTGTTTTTCTTCATCTTTTTAGAGAAGTCCCTAGGCTGGGGTGGAATCAGAGCTGCAGCTGCAGGCCTATGCCACAGACACAGAAACATGGTATCTGAGCTGCATCTGTGACCTATGCTGCAGCTTGCAGCAATGTCAGATTCTCAACCCACTGAGCAAGGCGAGGGATCAAACCCACATCCTCAAGGATAGTAGTCAGATTCTTAACCTGATGAGTCACAATGGGAACTCCAAATCTGCTCCTTTGATACTGCACAGCCAATACTCAGTATCTCAGTGTCACTACTGAGAAAATTGGTTTTGGAACTATATTATCTGAGTTTAAATCCCAATTCAACAGCTTTCTAGTTGTGTGACCCTAGAAAAGCTACTTGAATTCTCTGTGCAAGATGGGTATCCCCCCCCCCCCCAAAAAAAAAAAAAAAGGAGCTCCCGTCGTGGCGCAGTGGTTAACGAATCCGACTAGGAACCATGAGGTTGCGGGTTCGGTCCCTGCCCTTGCTCAGTGGGTTAACGATCTGGCGTTGCCATGAGCTGTGGTGTAGGTTGCAGACGCGGCTCGGATCCTGCGTTGCTGTGGCTCTGGCGTAGGCCGGTGGCTACAGCTCCAATTTGACCCCTAGCCTGGGAACCTCCACATGGCGCGGGAGCGGCCCAAGAAATAGCAACAACAACAACAACAACAAAAGACAAAAGATAAAAAAAAAAAAAGATGGGGATGCTATTAGCATTCTCACTTAAATGAGTTAATTTGTAAATATTCTTCAGTGTCTGGTACTTAAATGGTAAGTACTCCATAAATACTAGACATTCTATTCTGACCCTGGGCTCTGCCTCCTCTTTCTTATGAAGCTAAGTCTTGCTCTTCAGACTTAGTGTTTATATTTGGATTGTGTTGCTTAAAACCTGATTGTTCTCTCAAGGACATTGGCTTGGAGCTCCAACAATTTGGATTGAGTACTGAGATAACATTTCTCTTTCTAGCCAGCCTTTGGGAAATCTGATTTCAGGCATTAGCCTTCCAAAGAAGCCAGTTTTCTGAAATCAGGCATGATTTCACCACCCAGATCTCTGTGGCGGGCAACTAAATCTATTCATTTGGAAGCTTCTTGATGCATGTCATATCTTGGTTCTTCCTCCCATAAACTGGCGCTTTGGATTGGCTCTCCTCAAATGACTGTATTTCTAAGGCACATGGCAGATACTCAATGTTTTGATCATCTTTCCAGTTATTTTTCTAAGCCTAATCAACTGGTTATGGAGTGCTTTCAACTTCCATTTTGTAAGAGCAGGTTCAGGTTATTGATTTGCCCTGTGGCTGGGGGACAGCTTCCCCAGAAACAGGAATCACCTCCTGACTTTCCTGAGAAACTTATCCATTTGGCATTTCCTTGCGTTTACTACATGTCCCAGTGGGCGTGGCTCTCTATATACAATACCGCCTTGCAAGCTTCAACTCTGTCTGGTAAATCTAGGCAAATAAAACCCTTTGCATGTGAAAACTCCTAATAAAGTGCTATGGAAAGATGATCTGGGAAGTACAATCAGCAATAACAAATATTGTAGCCACATGCAAGAGTCACGTATGGAAACTATGACCATTAAAAAGTTCCGTATGTTGTCCAGGTGGCAGAACACCTGGGAATCACAGAACACCATGATCCTTGCACAGCCCCAGTAAAAAAAAAGATGAAGTTAATCCTGGTATCTGAACTAGGTATGACTAGGTATGACTTTTATGAGCAGAAAATATGACTAGATTGCTGTGTATAAATGCAACAGAAAACCAGAGCAATGTAACTCCAATCTATAAAAAAAAAAAAAAACAACCTCATGACCTAAGCATGATCACATACTCCCGAGTATTTCCCTTGACATCATTTACAACTCGTCCTTAATGTGGTCATTGACAGGTACACATGGAAGGCTAGTTAAGAGCAAGTCCCAAAGTTTCAAGAGAAAACAGGGCAAGTAAAGTTTTTACATGAGAAAATTGTATCCCCATTAAGTTATTCTTATACAAAAGAAAAAGTCTGGTATTATTTGATTTTTGTAGAAGAATACTTTAGAACAAGAGGAGAAATAGTTTTGCTGCCTTCAATTGTCCCACGTCCTTAGAAAGTTGGGGAGAGGGAGAAGAGATAGAGTAGGACAATTTTCATTAAGTTCTGAGTCATTCTCTCATATTTCCCATTCAAATCTCTGCTATCTTGGGCCACTCTCTGATCCATTGGATGACTCCGGGCTCTAACTGAAGTTGCCTTTCCTTGGCTACTCTCAGACTTGGGACCCCTGATCTGTAGAAAAGGCCATCTCCTAGTTCCTTCCATGCTCCCTAAAAGAACACCATCTCTTCTCAAAGCAAGCCCCATGGAAAAGCGTGGTATCACCTGCATCTTATGCCCGGGACCTTCCTCTTCCCAAGCATCTCCTTTTAGTTCCTTCACAAGTAGCCCTCCTTTTTCTTAGTTTGCCCTCTCCATTGCTCCTTAAAGCATAAAGTCGTAGCTTGCCTTTTACTCTTGATGGCCCAGGTTGGTGTTTTCCTATTCAATGGCAGAATTTCCATTGGAATAGTACACATAGGTTTCAGTAATACCCACACATGTGAACCAAGGGAATTATTCCAATGCCAATGTGGCATTCCCAAAGGACATTTCGATGCATGGGGAATTGGCAGTCCATAGTCTGATTGGGCTAGAAACTCAGCATCTGCAAAGGGGAAGTTCTACAAGTGCCTGACATTCCAGTAGCTCCTTTCTGGGAATGAGGTGAAAGGCTGTGTCTTCCATTGTGTCATGTTTTTTTGTTACCCTGACCATGACTCATTGGACCATGTGTTTGCACAACAGCTATTGACAAACAGCTGTGTGCTAGACACAAGGGGATCCATGTACCTAAATCTAAAGTTTCACAAAGGGGCTCTTCCCACTAGAGTGTTCTAAAATAGATAGTGACAAACCAACTTAACCTGACCTCTCTCTATTGGGAAGACATATGCCTGGTGTGCTTCATCCTATTGTAGAAGTCACAAGACAGACAGCAGCAGAGACAGTGTAGTAGTGGGAGTGGGAGGCGAGAATCATCTCCATGATGAGGATGGAGGCCCGTTACAGTCAGAGGTGGTTCTCAGCAGTTATAAAGGTTGGAAGATGAAGTGGTCTGACCATACCTCTGGGTCACAAACACATGCCGAATGTTGTTCTTGTTCTTCATGAAGCCTGACTATGTAATTGCTCAGATGGTTTCCTCTGTTTCCTTACTTTGCAAGGTGCTTTTAAAATAATTCCCCCTCAGCTGATGTTACGTAAATAGTTCTCTCTTCTTTGTCACCTGAAAAGCATCACCATCACAAGGACATACCACAGTCTCCTTTGGAATTCTTTCTCTTAGACAAGAGCTGTGGTCTAAGTCAAAAAGTGAAATACAAAAATCAGAGAATACCGGCTAATCCTCATGAGTTCCTGTTAAAATACGACATTGTATTTTCGCATATTCTATACTAAATCCTGATCATTCTCAGCTGAAAAATAACAGACTATAAAAAGTTAACAGAAAAAAAAAAAGGCCAATGCGAGAATATCTTGTAATAGCCAACATGGGACATCCTAAGAACACCAGAGTTGGTATAAAGATTATTTTAAACTGAAGAGATTTGACATGCATCAGATGAAGAAAGAAGTCTTCTTAGAGCTTCCCTTATCTTTCAGATAAGGAAAGAATCAGAATAAAGCAGAAAGTTCTGAAAATGAGGACAGACATAAATTCCTCTTTGGGCTGAGTCTACTCCCAGAGAGAGACCAAGAGTAAATCTACCATAAATCCACTCTCCTGGGGCATTTAATGACCCTAAAGAAGATGCAAATGCCGCTCATATCTGTAGAGAAAAACGTGATCACAAACTTTCTTATCTTCTATTTGTTCTCCTGAAAAAACCGCTTGTCTTTCTTAAAGAGACCTATTTGGTCTTCCCATAGGAGATTTTCCTAAGAGGTTAGGTATAGAAACCCCCAAAGTCTAACTCCTCCTTTGAGTTACTCATCATTGAACACTTCCCTGTGTATGCTCATTGAAGTGCACATAAAATTTTTCATCAGTTAATCTATGTTTTTGGTCAATTTAATTTGAAAGCCCTGGGCAATAAACCTAAGAAAGTAGAGGAAAAATTTTTCTTCCCACACATCAAAAAATTTAGTTAGGTTTAGGGAGTTCCTACTATGGCACAGTAAGTTAAGGATCCAGCATTGCTGCAGCTGTGGTGTAGGTCACAGCTGCAGCTGGGATTCTCTCCCCGGCCTAAGAACTTCCATATGTTGTGGGTGCAGCCAAAACCAAAAAACAAACAAAAACAAAAACAAAACAAAACAAAAAAGTCAACACTTTACTTAGGTTTACTTAAGTATAGCCCAGCCTATGTTCAATTATAATCTATTTCAACTGAGGTAAACAGAGAGAATCTAATACATAAGAATTTTCTAAATATCATAACTTCACTTTGCATTGCATTGCAATAAAGGACTCGCCTTTGGGCTTCTTCAGAGATTAAAAACAATGCCTTACAAGAAAGAAAATCAACCCATTCAAGACAAAGAGATCTGCACATTTAATGCAATCACCTGTACCAATTGTGACGGACCAAAAGTCTCTAAAAGAATGCCACAACCAAACCACATAATTTTGCTTAAGACAAAATAAAACAGAAAATAACACAGCAGTATCGTTCTTCACCTGACCCTTGGTTGACCAAAATGTTCCAGCAAACCATAAACACTGAGCATAGAATAAGTACAGGGAAACTTATCACATATATATTATTTTTTACCTTAATTAGACATACCCATCAATGTGCAAAAACACCGTGACTCAAATTTTCTTGTGAGCAGCAATAATGTTTATCCTAAGATGAAAAAAAATCACAGAAAAATATGTAAACTCAGACACTGCCTCGTTTTAAATCCAGTAATTCAGTTTATAGAAGGAAATCAAATAATGGGACATGCAGGAGAGTGCTTCATGAAAATGGTCCAAGACAGTTAACACTGATAGTTTTCCTAAAAACCAAGAAAACCAGTAATAGGCAGTTTTCTTTTAAAGATTTATGGGAATATATGCTGATTCTTTTAGAAAGGGACTTGTATTCAGTGAATTATTGGTGAGCAGAAACCATATCTTGAAAGAGAGAGAAAAAATTTTTGTGTATCTCAGAGATGCCTTGACCAAATAATTTAATGACTTGGAGTTTCAATTTATTCTTCTATAAAACTAGGGTGTCCCATAGGCCTGTGATGAGGATGAAGTAGAAGACATGCAAAGCTGGCCCTACATTTCCTTACACACAACACACACTGCATATACTAGAGCTCATTTCCTCTACAATTCCCTCCCCTCAGCCCTTTGCTTCTTTTGTAATTACATCCAACACCTTATCACGGAATCAGCTCTATGATATTTGACTGAAAAATAAAATATCTCAATGACTTCAAAATAAAAGTGAGAAAAAGATGAGAGGGCATCAACTTCACATTTAATGCTAAGAGCTAAATATATTGAATGTTCCCTGTGTGCTGGATCCAGTACTAATAATTTTATATCAATGATTTCTTCAGCCCTCACAACAACCATGCAGAGAAGATGCTATTAGAAACCTGAAGGTGGAGAATCAGGTCCCTCTGCTGAGATTGCACAGCTCCAAGATGATAGAGTAGGGCTTTGAGTCCATGGAGTCTCACCTCAGTCCCATCACCTTCTCTACCCCATTCATACTGGCTTATTCTGTGCCATAGGGCTGTGCCCCAATTGATGCCACACACTCTCAATTTTTCTCTTCCCTTCCCCTCCCCACTTTCTTCCATTTTTTTTTCTGTCCACTTCTCTTCCTTTCCTTCCACATTTATTTTTAATATGAATTCATGCTTTTGTTTACTTTGTTCTTCTGTTTTGCTTTGACCAACTGGGACAGAATATTAATCACTGTAGGATAACTGAATTCTCCATGTGGGGTCAGCCTTTTACTAGCTGTATTACTCGTGAGTCATTTAACTTCCTAGAACTTTCTTTTTGTTTTTTGTTTTTTTCTCTATAAAGTGAATACATTAGACAAGGTGATACTGGAAGGCTCTTTCCAGTTTATTGGCCCTTTCACTATCTTCTTTGGAAACAGTTTTAGATCATGCTGGTGTCAAGATCTTCATGGATACACAACAGCTGTGGACCCTAACACACTCACAAGTTTGCTTGATTTAGCTCAGCCCAAAATTCAGGAAGTATATTACTACACTCTTTTATTTATTTACTTACTTATGCTTTTTTGGGGGGGGGCATACCCATGGCATATGGAAGTTTCCAAGCTAGGGGTTGAATCAGAGCTACGGCTGCAGGCCTATGCCACAGCCCCAGCAACTCCAGATCCAAGGTGCATCTGCAACCTACACCACATCTGACGACAACGCTAGATCCTTGACCCAATGAGCAAGGCCAAGGATTGAACCCACATCCTCATGGATACTATCTGGATTCGTTTCCAGTGGGCCACAATGGGAACTCCTACATACACTCTTTACAAACTTAACAAATGCGGATACTGAAGTTTAAAGAGGATAGGGATCTTACCCAAGGTCACATAGAAGTGGGAGAGATAAAATTTGAAACCAAGTTTATCTGCCTAAAGCCCAATGTTCTTTACTATAACCAAGCCTACCAGAAAGCACTGTCAAGAAAAATTAATTGACACAAATTAGTCTCATTTCTGAGATGTGACTCAAAATTTAGGGTGGCAATAATAGCTAGTATAATGGCATAATAGTATAATAATAATGCACTGTAAGCTTATTATGTGCCAGCATGATATTGGAACTTTACATATATTATCTCACTTAGTCTTTCCATCAAACCAAATGCCAGGTACAATCATCACCGTCTTTCCATAAATGAGGAAATTGAGGCACTAGGACTACCATGCTTTACCCAAGACACTGAGCTAATAAGGAGCAGGTCTAGGATTTTGACTATGAGCAACTGAAAAATTGACTGAGGTTATGATTTATGATTCCTCCCAGCATGTGAGCAGTTAGGATGCATTGTCAAGTTAATCACCTGCAGTTACGAATACTGGAAGAGAAAGTTGGAGGTTAGCGTGAGGGCAACCACAAAGACAGCCTTGTCTTTTAGGAATTCACAGACTCCAATAAAGGAGAAAAGAAGGATTTGTTTTAGGGAGATTTGCCAGAGACTGCTGAGCCCCTGCCTCCTGCACTGTCTCCCCATTAAAATCCCCAGCGATTGTCATTCTGTCTGACAGTGAGAAAAGAAATGACAAAGTGCATTGCAGGGGACAATGCTTGTCAGTGAGGTGTGCAGCGCGTCCTTCACACTTAGGGAGTCAGGCATACGTGCTGTCTAACTCTTGGGCGGAGGGAAATTGAACTTCAAGAAGAGAGCAGGTAAAGCAAACAGCCAATGAGCAGAAGAAGCCCTCTTGATGCAGCTGGGTCAGATTCACAGAGAAAAATCCTTTTCAGATGCATTCCGAACACGAGGACATGATTAGGATGGAGGAGGCAGTCAAGTCTTTTCGGCTTCTGCAGGGGATTTGTTTGTATATTCTAATTGCATCATCGTTTAGCTTTATTTCTTCTGGAACCTGGCTGCCAAATGAGCGTATTGATTACCTGTCACAGATGCATATTTCTCAATTACAAGCCATCAAGGCTTGTAAAATCTCAACCACATCAGGACTCTCAGGCGGATTTTAGTTCATGTTAGTCATCTCCTGGTGAATATGGGCTATAAGGCTGGCACCAACCAACCACACATGCCGGCTTACTTAAATGTCACAACCCCCTGTAAGGCAGACATCACTGCCTTTCTATGTCTTAAATGAGGAAACAGAGGCTCACAATGATGAAAAACCTTTCCCAAGACCACACAATTACTAAGTGGAGGAGTTGGGATTTGAACTCATGTGTAAATTAAAATTCTGCAGTGTTTTCTGCCCTACGGACAGGCAGCAAATACACAGGTTCAAAGCGTGGACTCTGATGTTCTGCTAAACAGCTTGAATCCCAAGCTCTGCCTCTTCCTAGCTCTGTGATCCTGAGTAAGTTTCTTAACATCTCTGTCTCAGCTTCCTCATCAGTAGAGCCAGGGGAATACTATTTGGCAGAGTTGTCAGATTACATGAGCTGCTATATGTACAGCCTTTAGACTGTTGCTTGAGATGAGGAGTGACCATTATTTTTATATCCTCTGAATGCAGTGAAAAAAGAAACTGTAAATCTCTGACCTTCAAAAACTTGCTGAAGACACTCTGTATTTCCAGAGACTTTGCAACAACTCAATTTTCCTCACAGCAGCCTCGCCTTTGGGGTCAGACCACTGCCTCTCATTCTCAAACTGAGATGTGAGGACCCACTGTGTCAAAAGACCTTCAGTCCATGCAATTTATGATCCTCTTTATCACAGCTGAAGACACACATGATGATGCTATTTATTTGTGTTCATCCACATGCTTTGGGTGCTTTGGGTTTACCCCTCACCACAACCTCGCCCTTAGGTGCTGTTCCCTCCATTTCACAGGCCATGCATTTGTGATGATTTGCCCACATGTGCATAGCTGGTATGCAGCAAAACTGGGATTTCAACCCCAATCTGAAGGTGCTTAAATGTGTGTGCTTACCTCCAAACGGTGATAATTAACCAGTGATGATTTTTCCTTGTCTCCAAGGTGAACTTTTAAACATCGGGTGAGATTCAACCCACACACCTATCACCCTCTCTGACTCTTGTCTATTGAACACACAATTTATAGAGCCCTTTCTTCCTTCCACTCTACTGAGTATCCTGTGGACAGAGGTGAATACAGACACAGTCTCTGGATGAATCACAGCCTGGGACAGAAGGGGGATAGAGGATTACATACTTGAAATGCCCCAAGAAGGAAATGGTAAAGATACATGGATAGAGAAAATTGAGGGCAACAGGCCAGTAGATGGCACAGGGGCTCTCTGAGAAAATGTCATTTAAGCTGAGATGACAATGAGAAGGAGGCTACATGTGAAGGGCAGGGGTGGGGTTCCTGGCAGAGCAGCTTGTGTGCAGAGCTCCTTAGACAAGGAAGAGCTTGGCAGCCAGAAGGAAACATATGCGGGGCCGGGGGGATGGGTGTGGAGGGGGGAAGGAAAAGAGGAGGGTGAAGACAGAGGTGGGGATTTGTGGATGAGGCTGGAGGCGTGGGTGAGGACACATCATTCAGGGTCCAGCGGTCACAGTGTGGTGTTGGGTTCTGAGTTCTATAGAGCCTAGCGTAGCCTTTGTTGGTAAAAGATCATTCTCACACCTCAATGTCATCTTATGCTTCCTGATGCTTCCCCTCTAGACCATGAGCTTCTTAGGAGCATAGGCTAGTGTTTAGGACAAAATGCACATTCAGCGAACTGAATGAAGGAACAAGTAAATTGCACTGATAACACTGCAATTCTATTTGAAAGACAGATAAAAAAAGACTGCAATAAAATAAGAATCGAGCGTTTCTGTTCCCAGCTAAGAATCAAATCAGATGTATTTACATATATATTTATACTTATTTCAAAGTAGACATTATATATTAATAACCATATCCACCACTAATAGTGTGGCACTGAGCTTGCTGGTAGATATACAAACTATTTAATTTTCATGACAATAAACATGAAGTAATTATTGTCAATTCCCATGTGAGAGAAAACAACAACAGCAAAAAATGAAACAAAGCAAAATAAAAACTGGGGCCGTCTAAATAAATAACTCAAAGATAATATTTATGGTAACAGAATTTGAACCTGAATATTTTACTCAAAGTCTATGTGCTTAGCAACTTTATAATATGTCCTACAAGGTCGTTATCCTTGAAATTTTTTAAGTTTAAAATTTTAAAACCTAATATATGAAAGTAAGAGTCATTGAAAGGTCATGAGTGGTAGTAAATATCAAAAATAGAAACATAAAATAATAATAATTAATGGTTAAAAAATAAAATTTGACAATCTCATTAATAATGATTAGAAAACACGATGGATAAAAGAAAGCACTCTGCATTAGTATGGAGTTTTGCATATGCATTTATTCTAATTTATGTTCATCATGTTGCACAAAAGCTAGAAACAAAAGGGAAGCAATGGGAAGTACAGTTTCTCAGGAATGGCTGAAGGACAAGCTGGTAAGCAAGTTAATGTTTGTATTCTTCACAATTTTCCTATCAGGAATCCTGGCTGAATTTGCCGAAAAGGCCTTCCTTCTTCCCCTGCTGTCTAAATAACTCCTATTCATTCTTCAACACCCAGATCCAATTTTTCTCAGTCTAGAAAGTCCACTTGACCTTCTGGGATCCTACACCACCACATCCTTTTCCTTCCTACAGTTTATAAAAGGTATAGTAGAATTTTTTTCTGTTTCATCCACTGCAGAAGCCAAAGCCCTACACTTAGTAGGTTGTTTATAATGGCTCTTGAGTAAATGAACAATCCTGCCAATCATCATCTTTTAATGCAAAGGATACCAGGCAGTGAGCAAAGGAAACAGAAATACATACTTATTCAGATGTGCCAGGTACTGCTCTGAACACTTGATTTGAATGACCACAGTTTGTATTCGTAACAGTATTGTCGAGTATGCACCTCTATTTCCACTTTATAGATGGGGAAACAAGCTCAAAGAAGATAAATTGTTCACCTCAGCAAGAATTAATTTAGCATTCCTGAGGGAGACAGGACAAGTCATGGGAAAAGAGTATTGGGGATCTGGAGAGCAATTTAAAAACATAAAAAAGATGAAATGATGCTGATGAGAATTTGGAGCAAGATTCTGAGATGACGTCTCTGTTCCCATGGCTCTAGGCTGCTCTAGGTCAGCATAGAGGTTAAAAGCAAGGAGAGCTGGAGCCACCCGTGCTAGGTTTAAATCCTGCTCTACACTATCCCCTTATGTGACTAACCTTTCTGAGATTCCCTTGATCCATTTATAAAAATGGGCATGATACTAAAAACACTCACCTCACAGGGGCATCATGAGGATGGAATGAGGTCATATGCGTGGTGAGCTTAAACTATCCTCGGCACTTAGAAGGCTTAAAGGCAAAGGTGTGAACTGCTATTTTTCAATGCTCTCATCAGGAACCAAGAACAAGACAAAGCTACACATTAAATAATGAGTATTGCTTCATGGGACACAGACCAGAGGAGGGTGAGCAGAAAAGAAGGGGATGGTCCACGTAGTAAAGGGATCCTTGAGAACATTATTTATTGTGGCAGAAGAATACTTAGGAGGTACACGGCAGCGGCCACGTAGGCAATGCTTACTCTCTAAGGCACAGGACCAAACTCTCACCTGCATCACCATGATCATCTTCACAACAAGACCACTAGGAGATAACGCCTCTTTGAGGGTTTTTCTTGAAATGCACATTGGTCATTTTATACAAAGGAAAAGAAGGGGCGAAGAACGTGACCATGGTCACAGAGTAAGTACAAAAGCTGGGATCAAACCCAGATTTATCTTGGGTCAAAGCTCACGTCCACAGCACCATGCCCTGCAACCCTAGGGGTCTGCTTCCTCCTCAGGAGACTTTGCTATCTGCTGCATTACCCTCTCTGTGAGTAATGCTCTCCAACAACCAAAGACAGGGGAAGAGGAAATTAATGTATTCTCTGTCGTTCCAAAGGGCAGAATGAACGTAGCTTCTAAGAAAGGAACTTTAGTTCAACATTAGAACAGACCTTCAGCTATAATGAGGCACCTGTGGAATCAGGGAACTATCTTAACGTGGCAGACAGGTGTTGAGTTTCACCTCCATTTCTTCCTGGCTAGGACAATATATGTGCTAACACTCTCTAACTCTCAGTCTTCTCCTCTGTAACAGTAACTCAAGAATCCTGGAGTTCCCACTGTGGCTCAGTGTTAATGAACCTGTGATACAGGTTCAATCCCTGGCCCTGCTCAGTGGGTGCTAAGGATCTGGCATTGCTGTGAGGTTGAGCGTGACTCAGATCCTGCCTTGCTGTGGAGTAGGCCAGCAGCTGCAGCTCCAATTAGACCCCTAGCCTAGGAACTTCCATATGCCATGGGTGTGGCCCAAAAAAGACAGAAAGAAAAAAAGAAACCTCAAGTCACTCAGAGAATAAGATTATGTACATACATTGCTGAGAGGCAACATGTGTTTGCTCCTTCCATTTACTCTATTTTTTAAGCAATTAGAGCTGTTCAATAATGCAGTGGGAGGTATTGATTCCCATTCCCAGTCCCTGGAAATGCGAAAGCAAAAGAGTGATGGTGAAGTGATAGGGCTCTGCAGGGTCAA